>NC_092093.1:57203966-57291466 GCF_045679555.1 Salvelinus alpinus
ATCCGGCGAGAGGATTCATAGAGCCACAGGGAGTAGTCAGTGCTATCTCTCACAGGCCACCCATCACAGATAACCCAGCAAACAGGCCAAATACACACCCCACACACCTCATCAAGACTCTCCTCACAAAATTCCATTGATTTTTCAGTCCGTATATAGTCGACTGGAATATTTCTACTGCACTTCAAACGTCCGACTTAGATTTTGAAGTGAAACGTCAACGTGGACATTCTGTGTCAAGGGTTTAAAGGAAATAGACAGAGAATTAAGCAGAAAAATTGCTGAATACGTGAAATAGATCTGTTTATTTTCTGTTGTAAGAAATCCTTTAGTACCCCATTTCACCAATACTTTACTCTTGAGCAGTGGGACGCATCAAGAAATAATACAATGAAGACCTTATGCACAAACTACAGGAAGCAAACATTCTAAAATAATAACATTCATGTTTACGATGTATAAAATATATACATATACTTTAGTCAGGAAAGCAAAGCAATTTTGCAAAGCACAGTGTTCAGGAGGCCCTTAGTTTGGATGAATCTGTCATCATAGAGGTGGGGAGGAGGAACGGAACAGGACCCCAGTCCATCTCCCAGCATTGTGTATCACTTTAATGTTCCTATAATGACGTTCTCTACAAGTTTGTGTCATGGGCCATCAAGAATCATAATTGTAAATTGATTCGTTGACGGATGGTGACAACACGCTACTGACAAAAGAAACTGATAAGAGAGAATAGGTTCCTCTAATGAATGTATCAATAACCATTGACGGTTGAAAGAGGACCGACACAAACTTCAAAATTAACACTAGCACCTCTTACGGCAGCTCCATTTGTTATGCTCCAGCCTGCCAAAGGAAGCTCTGACTTAGCCTAATTCATTATGTCGGGTGTGTGTGTGTGTGTGTGTGTGTGTGTGTGTGTGTGTGTGTGTGTGTGTGTGTGTGTGTGTGTGTGTGTGTGTGTGTGTGTGTGTGTGTGTGTGTGTGTGTGGGGGTGGTGGGGGGTGGGGGGGTGGTGTATGTGTGTGTGTTTTAGGTGTGTTTGCCTGTGTGTGTGTTTTAGGTGTGTTTGCCTGTGTGTGTGTTTTAGGTGTGTCTGTCTGTGTCTGTGTTTTAGGTGTGTTTGTCTGTGTGTGTGTCTGTGCGTGTGTTTTAGGTGTGTGTGTCTGTGTCTGTGTTTTAGGTGTGTTTGTTTGTGTTTTAGGTGTGTTTGTCTGTGTCTGTGTTTTAGGTGTGTTTGTCTGTGTGTGTGTCTGTGTGTGTGTTTTAGGTGTGTGTGTCTGTGTGTGTGTTTTAGGTGTGTTTGTCTGTGTCTGTGTTTTAGGTGTGTTTGTCTGTGTCTGTGTTTTAGGTGTGTTTGTCTGTGTCTGTATTTTAGGTGTGTTTGTCTGTGTACAGTATAATCATTTACACACTTAATGAGGAAGACGCTGGTGATACATCAGCCAAATTACACCTGATCATGAGAGCCCTGATGCATCACATGGTTGTCTGTAGAACCAGGGCTGTAATGAGAATAGAACCTATGGTTGTCTGTAGAACCAGGGCTGTAATGAGAATAGAACCTATGGTTATCTGTAGAACCAGGGCTGTAATGAGAATAGAACCTATGGTTGTCTGTAGAACCAGGGCTGTAATGAGAATAGAACCTATGGTTATCTGTAGAACCAGGGCTGTAATGAGAATATAACCTATGGTTATCTGTAGAACCAGGGCTGTAATGAGAATATAACCTATGGTTGTCTGTAGAACCAGGGCTGTAATGAGAATAGAACCTATGGTTATCTGTAGAACCAGGGCTGTAATGAGAATATAACCTATGGTTATCTGTAGAACCAGGGCTGTAATGAGAATAGAACATATGGTTGTCTGTAGAACCAGGGCTGTAATGAGAATAGAACCTATGGTTATCTGTAGAACCAGGGCTGTAATGAGAATAGAACTGATGGTTATCTGTAGAACCTATGGTTATCTGTAGAACCAGGGCTGTAATGAGAATAGAACCTATGGTTATCTGTAGAACCAGGGCTGTAATGAGAATAGAACTGATGGTTATCTGTAGAACCTATGGTTATCTGTAGAACCAGGGCTGTAATGAGAATAGAACTGATGGTTATCTGTAGAACCAGGGCTGTAATGAGAATAGAACTGATGGTTATCTGTAGAACCTATGGTTATCTGTAGAACCAGGGCTGTAATGAGAATAGAACTGATGGTTATCTGTAGAACCTATGGTTATCTGTAGAACCAGGGCTGTAATGAGAATAGAACTGATGGTTATCTGTAGAACCAGGGCTGTAATGAGAATAGAACTGATGGTTATCTGTAGAACATATAGTTATCTGTAGAACAAGGGCTGTAATGAGAATAGAACTGATGGTTATCTGTAGAACCTATGGTTATCTGTAGAACCAGGGCTGTAATGAGAATAGAACTGATGGTTATCTGTAGAACCTATGGTTATCTGTAGAACCAGGGCTGTAATGAGAATAGAACTGATGGTTATCTGTAGAACCTATGGTTAGCTGTAGAACCAGGGCTGTAATGAGAATAGAACTGATGGTTATCTGTAGAACCAGGGCTGTAATGAGAATAGAACCTATGGTTATCTGTAGAACCAGGGCTGTAATGAGAATAGAACCTATGCAACATTGATGAGCCTGGACTGACGCTGGTTGACCGTTGATATTGATGCCTGATTGAGTGAATGACCAATGCTTCTAATGACTCAGTGTTTTGGTCTGCCAGTGGAGGATGAACCGGTGTGGAGAGGGAGGGATGGAGGGGAGGGAGATAAAGAGGGTATTCCAGCTGTACTTACACCGAAATGAGCCAATTACCACGTGGGCAGGTGGAGGAGGGAGACGGGTATCAGGGCTCATCATCAAGCACACCTTTCATCACACCGTCGCAGAAATAAAACGGACCGAATGCAATTAAAGGTTCCGTGGTCTTCGATTGTCATATCATGCCGGCTCTCTCCGCATGGCACGTTAATAGGGTTTCAATTGCCAATGCCTAGCTTTCAATGAGTTCAATGTGTTAGCTGATTCATCTGATTTTAATACCCTTGTCAGGAGGTAAGGCCTCGGGAAATGGATGCATGATAGGAGCCCCCCCCACCCCCACCCCCCTCCAGTGGGAAATATTGACTTGCGTCCTATGTTAGAGTTAACTCATAGTACTCAAATATAATGTTGTATTTGTTGCGGCCAACAGAGTCTCTGTTCCTTGAGTTGTGGAACGACACTATCCCCAAGAGTAAGTCAGTTGACTGAAACTGGGGGCATTTAACACACTATTCATTGAGTAATGTGCATCACTTCTCTGTGCCATGTAGGTGTGGCCGTGGGGTCAGACCTGAGAGGATTGTGGGTAATAAACTGAAACAATAAAGGAAGACATTCCTGTTTTTTCTTATTTTTATAACTACACACGGTAATGTTCGCTTTACAACTGCAGACAGTCATGTTCGCTTTACAACTGCAGACAGTCATGTACGGTTGTCAACTGAAGACAGTCATGAACGGTTGTCAACTGAAGACAGTCATGTACGGTTGTCAACTGAAGACGGTCATGTACGGTTGTCAACTGCAGACAGTCATGTATGGTTGTCAACTGCAGACGGTCATGTACGGTTGTTAACTGCAGACAGTCATGTACGGTTGTCAACTGCAGACGGTCATGTACGGTTGTCAACTGCAGACGGTCATGTACGGTTGTCAACTGCAGACAGTCATGTACGGTTGTTAACTGCAGACAGTCATGTACGGTTGTCAACTGCAGACGGTCATGTACGGTTGTCAACTGCAGACGGTCATGTACGGTTGTTAACTGCAGACAGTCATGTACGGTTGTCAACTGCAGACGGTCATGTACGGTTGTCAACTGAAGACAGTCATGTACGGTTGTCAACTGCAGACAGTCATGTACGGTTGTCAACTGAAGACAGTCATGTACGGTTGTCAACTGAAGACAGTCATGTACGGTTGTCAACTGCAGACAGTCATGTATGGTTGTCAACTGCAGACGGTCATGTACGGTTGTTAACTGCAGACAGTCATGTACGGTTGTCAACTGCAGACGGTCATGTACGGTTGTCAACTGCAGACGGTCATGTACGGTTGTCAACTGCAGACAGTCATGTACGGTTGTTAACTGCAGACAGTCATGTACGGTTGTCAACTGCAGACGGTCATGTACGGTTGTCAACTGCAGACGGTCATGTACGGTTGTTAACTGCAGACAGTCATGTACGGTTGTCAACTGCAGACGGTCATGTACGGTTGTCAACTGCAGACGGTCATGTACGGTTGTCAACTGCAGACAGTCATGTACGGTTGTCAACTGCAGACAGTCATGTACGGTTGTCAACTGCAGACAGTCATGTACGGTTGTCAACTGCAGACAGTCATGTACGGTTGTCAACTGCAGACAGTCATGTACGGTTGTCAACTGCAGACAGTCATGTACGGTTGTCAACTGCAGACAGTCATGTACGGTTGTCAACTGCAGACAGTCATGTACGGTTGTCAACTGCAGACAGTCATGTACGGTTGTCAACTGCAGACAGTCATGTACGGTTGTCAACTGAAGACAGTCATGTACGGTTGTCAACTGCAGACAGTCATGTACGGTTGTCAACTGCAGACAGTCATGTACGGTTGTCAACTGAAGACAGTCATGTACGGTTGTCAACTGCAGACAGTCATGTACGGTTGTCAACTGCAGACAGTCATGTACGGTTGTCAACTGCAGACAGTCATGTACGGTTGTCAACTGCAGACAGTCATGTACGGTTGTCAACTGAAGACAGTCATGTACGGTTGTCAACTGCAGACAGTCATGTACGGTTGTCAACTGCAGACAGTCATGTACGGTTGTCAACTGCAGACAGTCATGTACGGTTGTCAACTGAAGACAGTCATGTACGGTTGTCAACTGCAGACAGTCATGTACGGTTGTCAACTGCAGACAGTCATGTACGGTTGTCAACTGAAGACGGTCATGTACGGTTGTCAACTGAAGACAGTCATGTACGGTTGTCAACTGAAGACGGTCATGTACGGTTGTCAACTGCAGACGGTCATGTACGGTTGTCAACTGCAGACGGTCATGTACGGTTGTCAACTGAAGACAGTCATGTACGGTTGTCAACTGCAGACAGTCATGTATGGTTGTCAACTGCAGACGGTCATGTACGGTTGTCAACTGCAGACGGTCATGTACGGTTGTCAACTGAAGACAGTCATGTACGGTTGTCAACTGCAGACGGTCATGTACGGTTGTCAACTGAAGACGGTCATGTACGGTTGTCAACTGAAGACAGTCATGTACGGTTGTCAACTGCAGACGGTCATGTACGGTTGTCAACTGCAGACGGTCATGTACGGTTGTCAACTTAAGACGGTCATGTACGGTTGTCAACTGCAGACAGTCATGTATGGTTGTCAACTGCAGACGGTCATGTACGGTTGTCAACTGCAGACGGTCATGTATGGTTGTCAACTGAAGACAGTCATGTACGGTTGTTAACTGCAGACAGTCATGTACGGTTGTCAACTGCAGACGGTCATGTACGGTTGTCAACTGAAGACAGTCATGTACGGTTGTCAACTGAAGACAGTCATGTACGGTTGAGCGGATGTGGTCGTTTAGATTATTTTAACAAAGGTGATTATTCTAATCACATAATTCTGTCATTATGAGACATCCTGCTTTGCTAAACTATACATTTCCCCAGACAACTGTGCACAGCAAGACTTCATCAATATCATTACTCACCATATTGTTCCACTCTACAATGCCTTTGTGAATGGTGAACAGGCGAAGGACTTAAAACAACCGTAGTTCTCCTAATCAATTACTCATGCTTAGCCGAACTACATTACAGTATATCAACCTTGACGTGGGTTAGTCAAACTGTACATTTGCAATGCTAGCGGGTGCAGTCAAACACAGCATGGCAGTGTGGAATTCTAGCTGTAACGTGTGGCTCTTTGGACTGTTCTATCTTATAGATCATCTTATCTTTTTTTAACGTTTTTTAAATTTCACCTTTATTTAACCAGGTAGGCCTGTTGAGAACAAGTTCTCATTTACAACTGTGACCTGGCCAAGATAAAGCAAAGCAATGCGACAAGAACAACAACACAGAGCTACAGATGAACAAACGTACAGTCAATAACACAATAGAAAAAAATATATGTACAGTGTGTGCAACTGTAGAACAGTAGGGAGGTAAGGCAATAAATAGGCCATAGAGGCGAAATAATTACAATTTAGCATTAACACTGGAGTCATAGATGTGCAGATGATGATGTGCAAGTAGAGATACTGGTGTGCAAAAGAGCAAGAAGATAAATAACAATATGGGGATGAGGTAGTTGGGTGTGCTATTTACAGATGGTCTGTGTACAGGTACAGTGATCGGTTATCTACCTCAGTATGTTGCAGGGTTGTCATGCGAAAGATGCAAAACATGTCTTTATTGTCACGTTCTGACCCTAGTTCTTGTGTTATTTCTTTGTTTTAGTTGGTCAGGACGTGAGTTGGGTGGGTTATCTATGTTTTGTGTTTCTATGTTGGGTTTCTCGTTTGGCCTGATATGGTTCTCAATCAGAGGCAGGTGTTAGTCATTGTCTCTGATTTGGAACCATATTTAGGTAGCCTGTTTTCTGTTGTGTTTTGTGGGTGGTTATTTCCTGTTTAGTGTTTCTGTGTTTCACCTTTCGGGACTGTTCGTTTGTCGGTTTATTGTTTTGTTTCAGTGTTCAGTTTTATTATTAAAACATTATGGACACATACCACGCTGCATATTGGTCCTCTTCTTCTCGTCCAGACGACGAACGTTACATTTATAGTATGTATAGCCAGCAAATCTATGCAATATAATCAGCATTTTCACAGAATCTGCTAAATCAAAAGGCTCAATATTTACTCCTGTACATTATATTTCCATTTAAATGTGATTTCATCATATACACAGTTCCCAGTAATACTGTACTTTGCTAACTGTACGATAACCACATTCAAGATAAATACACACATATCTCCAAAGCCATACAGAAGTCGAGTTTTTGTAATTTTTGTTATCATTGCAAACAAACAAAAGCAAACAAAATTAATTAAATAAAGTAATTATTTCAATGATGCTCCTCGGGGTGTCAAATGAAGTATGTTCTTGTCATTGCGGTGGGATCCATCCATCTACGTTGGCTCTTCCATCTACCCTAACAGGTCTAATTAGCTTTCTGTCTATAGACTAATCCTTCATGTGACAATCTATTGATTTTCCTGTCCTCATTAGAACTAGTGTAAGGGAGGGTCCGAGAGCACGGCAGAGCAAACCGAATGGGCAATCTCCTCCTAAAGGTTAAACATGTTACAGGTGGCGACAAGGGGCGTATGGGGTATTGTTGTGGAAAAGCTTATATATGAACATGTCGTCTCGAGTTTCCCCCTTTAATCAGTAGCTGCCTACCTACATGGGATCTGCAACAGCAGAGGGATTAGTTGAATTCCTGGGAGTCGGGACTGAGGTTGCTAATTCACACAATAAATGCATGAGCTTAAACAAGTTCATCTATTCGATATTTACACAGTTCTTGCTTTAAATATTGGTTAATAACTCACACGGAAATTGCAAAAATTCAACACAACAAACGTATGAAACGTTGTTACGAAACAATGTTTCAAAACGATGTTACAACACTTTACGACACATCTCCTCTCAAAATGAAAAGAACAGAGGGTTCTGGGTGGTGATCGTGGGGGCTGGATAAAGAACAGAGGGTTCTGGGTGGTGATCGTGGGGGCTGGATAAAGAACAGAGGGTTCTGGGTGGTGATCGTGGGGGCTGGATAAAGAACAGAGGGTTCTGGGTGGTGATCGTGGGGGCTGGATAAAGAACAGAGGGTTCTGGGTGGTGATCGTGGGGGCTGGATAGAGAACAGAGGGTTCTGGGTGGTGATCGTGGGGGCTGGATAAAGAACAGAGGGTTCTGGGTGGTGATCGTGGGGGCTGGATAAAGAACAGAGGGTTCTGGGTGGTGATTGTGGGGGCTGGATAAAGAACAGAGGGTTCTGGGTGGTGATCGTGGGGGCTGGATAAAGAACAGAGGGTTCTGGGTGGTGATCGTGGGGGCTGGATAGAGAACAGAGGGCTCTGGGTGGTGATCGTGGGGGCTGGATAGAGAACAGAGGGTTCTGGGTGGTGATCGTGGGGGCTGGATAGAGAACAGAGGGTTCTGGGTGGTGATCGTGGGGGCTGGATAAAGAACAGAGGGTTCTGGGTGGTGATCGTGGGGGCTGGATAAAGAACAGAGGGTTCTGGGTGGTGATTGTGGGGGCTGGATAGAGAACAGAGGGTTCTGGGTGGTGATCGTGGGGGCTGGATAGAGAACAGAGGGTTCTGGGTGGTGATAGTGGGGGCTGGATAAAGAACAGAGGGTTCTGGGTGGTGATCGTGGGGGCTGGATAAAGAACAGAGGGTTCTGGGTGGTGATCGTGGGGGCTGGATAAAGAACAGAGGGTTCTGGGTGGTGATCGTGGGGGCTGGATAAAGAACAGAGGGTTCTGGGTGGTGATCGTGGGGGCTGGATAAAGAACAGAGGGTTCTGGGTGGTGATCGTGGGGGCTGGATAAAGAACAGAGGATTCTGGGTGGTGATAGTGGGGGCTGGATAAAGCACAGAGGGTTCTGGGTGGTGATAGTCGGGGCTGGATAAAGAACAGAGGGTTCTGGGTGGTGATTGTGGGGGCTGGATAAAGCACAGAGGGTTCTGGGTGGTGATTGTTGGGGCTGGATAAAGAACAGAGGGTTCTGGGTGGTGATTGTGGGGGATGGATAAAGAACAGAGGGTTCTGGGTGGTGATCGTGGGGGCTGGATAAAGAACAGAGGGGTCTGGGCATGTTTACTTTAATTTCCTCAATTTTAACACAATTTACAATAATCGTAATCTTTGTACCTTTCTGGTACCAAAACGAGGTTTCCATCGCACAGACACTTGACTTAGGATGCCAGTCATGCTTCAAGGGTTAAGGTCAGAGACATTGCCTTAGTTTCATAAACAAATATCTTTAAACTCCTATCAACCTTGCACTGAGACTGCACAGTCCGAAGTGAAAATTAACAGATCTACATTTCTTGTTTATAATGGAGTCGAATGATTACAGTCCTCAGATAACGGTAATTATTGGAAAACCACTAACATTTGGACATTATCCATGCCCTAGCATTACAGTACATACTGTTATACAAACCATGGGAGCTCAAATGTACAGTATGCAGAGACATACTGATTGGAATAAATGTTTGATTCAAATTCACTCGCCTTGCCCTCAGGTCCTGCTTTTCCCCAATTTATTTATCCCAATTTCCCATCTCTACTTCTTCACAGAGGTGTAGCTATGCATCTGCCTGTAGAGCAGAGTCGATGGGATCAACGATGGCAGTCATTGTCCTCATTTGACAGAACCTCAATGGATAATCTGAGTGTGTCTTGGATTATGTTAATTTAGGGCCCATACCGGCATATATTTAGTGCTTTCTAACTTTGCCTTGGGCTTCCCTCACTATAGTACAGCATTGAAAACAACAACAAACGGCACATTAAAAGCACTGGCAGAGTACACTGTCTAGCTGACTAACAGGGAGTGGCATCGGTTGCTAATTGTAGGCTTTGACGAGAACATACCCAGTTGTATAGTTACATTTATAAACCGGGTCGCTTGAGCCCTGAATGATTGGCTGAAAGCCGTGGTTTATCAGACCGTATACCACGGGTATGACAAAAAAAAAAGTTTTATTTACTGGTCTATTTATGTTCGTAACCAATTTATACTAGCAACAATGATCCTTGGGGGTTTGTGGTATATGGCCAATATACAACTGCTAAGGGCTGTATCCAGGCACTCTGCGTTTTGTCTTGCTAAAGAACAGCCCTTAGCCATGGTATATTGGCCATATACCCCCCCCCCCCCCCCCACCCCACCGGGCCTTATTGCTAAGTAGAAGACAAGCATCGCTGTCTGGGGAGTACAGTACAGAATCACACTCATAAAACCCAGGGATGTTCCACGACAGCTTTTGACATTTGGTTCAATGCAGGGTCTTGATGTAGCATGATCCTCAATCAATATGGAGGTGTGAATCATCATCCTGAATACTCTTGGTCTTAGTCAGTGTTGTTATTATCCCAGCAAGCAGCTCAACACAACACTGTTTCATTTCAAACCTGCATAAATTATTTCCACCCTCTCATGGATTTGGCACAAGGAGAGGTTTAGACATAATTGTCGCCCAATACAAGTAAAATGGTGTCTGTTGTCTATGTTAAAATGGGTAGGGAAGGATTGGCCTTTGACAACGCTAGTACTGAGTTAGTGCTTTTCTTAACAATAATTCGCTACTGAGTAGATTATGTTGTGTGTCCAGGGGTAGAGTGGGGGGTGAATTGTTTTTATGTCAAGGAGGAATCTCTTCTGAATTCGTACTGTCATTTCATTTTAAAATCAACTTTGAGCAGTATTCTTACTTGCATACAGTATGAGAAAAATATGTGTAGGACAACTCAGCTCCTGTTACTTCATAGATACTGTAAATAGCATACAGGCTAATTTTTGTCTCTGCTTGTTTTTGGGTTTCCTATGCTAGTAGCCATTACGTAGCATGATTAGTTGCAACTATTTACCGTAAAGACGTTTACTAATCAGTTGTGTTGCAGATCTGGGAGCAATTATGTCCACAGCACACACATTAACAGCAAGCAGGAACACATCAATTACAGGCCAGTGCTTTACATTTAGTCTTCTTATTGGACCCTTGTTGATGTTAACTACTTCCTTCCTGTTGAGTTTATTTCTCTTTGTTGCATGTGGCCTTTGCACATTGACCATTCACTGGTCAGACCATCCATAACCACCCTACAACAGGGTTGTGTTGCCAGACTTGACTGTAGTTTTGGTTGTGTTTGACTACACATTTTACAATGATTATCTGTTGTTAGCTCAGCCACTACAAATGTTACAATGGTTATCTGTTGTTAGCTCAGCCACTACAAATGTTACAATGGTTATCTGTTGTTAGCTCAGCCACTACAAATGTTACAATGGTTATCTGTTGTTAGCTCAGCCACTACACATGTTACAATGGTTATCTGTTGTTAGCTCAGCCACTACAAATGTTACAATGGTTATCTGTTGTTAGCTCAGCCACTACACATGTTACAATGGTTATCTGTTGTTAGCTCAGCCACTGGACATAGAACAAAACATTCCTGCTCCATGCTCACCATTAGGACGTATGGTCACTACTGTACATATGCTCTGAGGTTGCTATGGTCACTACTGTACATATGCTCTGAGGTTGCTATGGTCACTACTGTACATATGCTCTGAGGTTGCTATGGTCACTACTGTACATATGCTCTGAGGTTGCTATGGTCACTACTGTACATATGCTCTGAGGTTGCTATGGTCACTACTGTACATATTTACATTTACATTTAAGTCATTTAGCAGACGCTCTTATCCAGAGCGACTTACAAATTGGTGCATTCACCTTATGATATCCAGTGGAACAACCACTTTACAATAGTGCATCTAACTCTTTTAAGGGGGGGGGGGGTGGGTTAGAAGGATTACTTTATCCTATCCTAGGTATTCCTTAAAGAGGTACATATGCTCTGAGGTTGCTATGGTCACTACTGTACATATGCTGAGGTTGTGTGAGGAAAATGAATGATCAGTCCCGTCGCAGATATCATGTGCTGTAGATGAAATGTGCCCCCGTCGCATGATTGTGTCCTTGATACTCCAGTTCCCACCAGTCTTCAGAGAATACAGCCACTAAAACCCACATTTCCCCCTGCTAATTATGTAATCAATGGTCTTTTAAATGTAGGAGCAAATCAGCACTGAGGTGAACTTGTGACCCATTCTTGTAACCTCTTTGGCAAAATAGATTTGTACCAATCAGGGAAACCTGACGGTCGACGTGGAATTATAGACACAGATTAAGGACCCTAATTAGAGGTGTAACCTTTTTCTGACAGACAGATTTGTTTTGCGTTGCCAGTGTTTGACCAAGATCTGTGGGGACTAACAGATCGACAGATATGCATTAAGCACTATCCGAGCTGGATTTGACGTTCATTAGCGAACTTGTTTAAAAAAAATAAAAAAAACTCAAAGCCGCCTTGGTCACAATCAAAATACTCACAATAATAGGCCTTTTCCCCTTATACAGCACCTTCAGAGAGTAATCACACCCCTGACTTTTTCCACATTTTGTTGTGCTATAGCATGAATAAAAATAGATTCAATTGAGATTTGTTTGTCACTACACACAACACCCCCATAATCCCCATCAATTTCTTAATAGGCATTTCTGGTATTTTCCAACCAGCTGCATTTGATTTGTTATGGCAGGGGTTTGCCACAATGGCTGCTGTGAGATAGCATTAGCTGCTTCCAATGGAGCAGGGGACGGACGGTCAGGGACAGGAAGCAGCCCCCCCCCCCCCCCCCCCCCCCCATCAATGTAGAAGTCAAAGAGTAAGTGGTGTGGAGAGTGGAGGAGAGTGGATGAGAGTGGAGGAGGGTAGAGGAGAGTGGAGGAGGGTGGAGGAGAGTGGAGGAGGGTAGAGGAGAGTGGAGGGTGGAGGAGAGTGGAGGAGGGTGGAGGAGAGTGGAGTAGAGTGGAGAGTGGAGGAGAGTGGAGGAGGGTGGAGGAGAGTGGAGGAGAGTGGAGGAGATTGGAGGAGGGTGGAGGAGAGTGGAGGAGGGTAGAGGAGAGTGGAGGAGGGTGGAGGAGAGTGGAGTAGAGTGGAGAGTGGAGGAGAGTGGAGGAGGGTGGAGGAGAGTGGAGGAGGGTGGAGGAGAGTGGAGTAGAGTGGAGAGTGGAGGAGAGTGGAGGAGGGTGGAGGAGAGTGGAGGAGGGTGGAGAGGAGTGGAGGAGAGTGGAGGAGGGTGGAGGAGAGTGGAGGAGGGTGGAGGAGAGTAGAGGAGGGTGGAGGAGGGTGGAGGAGGGTGGAGGAGGGTGGTGGAGAGTGGAGGGGGGTGGAGGAGAGTGGAGGAGGGTGGAGTAGGGTGGAGAGTGGAGGTGGTTGGAGGAGAGTGGAGGAGAGTGGAGGAGGGTGGAGGAGAGTGGAGGAGGGTGGAGGAGAGTGGAGGAGGGTGGTGAAGATTGGAGGAGGGTGGAGGAGGGTGGAGGAGAGTGGAGGAGGGTGGAGTAGGGTGGAGAGTGGAGGAGGGTGGAGGAGAGTGGAGGAGGGTGGAGGAGAGTGGAGGAGGGTGGAGGAGAGTGGAGGAGGGTGGTGAAGATTGGAGGAGGGTGGAGGAGAGTGGAGTAGGGTGGAGAGTGGAGGAGGGTGGAGGAGAGTGGAGGAGAGTGGAGGAGAGTGGAGGAGGGTGGAGGAGAGTGGAGGAGGGTGGAGGAGAGTGGAGGAGGGTGGAGTAGAGTGGAGGAGGGTGGAGGAGAGTGGAGGAGGCCTACAGAGGCTCTCAGAGGCATCCCAGCCTGCCCAACCCTCCAGAGGGCAATTAGACTTCCAATGACGGGTCACGCTCATCCAGATCACTTCACCCAGGTGGAATCAAAACCATATTGAATGGGGGGAAGAAAGAGGTATAATCTGTGTAAACAGAGGAAATTGCCTTCCTCAAGTGGATTAGGACAAGAAGGCACCACTCTCTCTGGTGCTTTGACAGACGTTCATAGTATGCTTATGAAAATGTAAAACATAAGCAATGTATTTATTGTCCATTTCCCCGAATTATATAGATACGATCAGTGTTGTGTCAATATCCAGCTATAATGCAAATGATCACGATCATACTGTAGGAAGCAAGTGCCTCATGGTAATGCGCTATGCATTTCCTACGTTTGTATGTTGTGTCCTTCAAAAGACTGTGTAACAAAGTATAATACTATATTCCTTGTGTTAACTTATTCAAAAGTGTGAAAATTATATTTAGGTAAGGGAATTATGTTTATGTGTAAACATCGTTTGCATAGTGTTTTCCGTGTTGGATCAAACCAACATGCAAATTGTCCTGCTGCTCTCAACAGCAGGTGTTCTGTGGTGTGTGCTGCTACAGGACTCTAAACCACCATCATTTGAGTCCTAACATTTAACACACACACACACACACACACACACACACACACACACACACACACACACACACACACACACACACACACACACACACACACACACACACACACACACACACACACACACACACACACACACACACACACACACACACACACATGTTGATCTCCTGTGGATTCTCTGACAAATATTGAAAGGGGGAATATGATAAAGAACCAGAATCTAGTGGTACTGTAGTCTTTGACATTGCACAGACAGAAGGAAAAAACATTGCCAAGTCAGTGGGGACATATTTGGTATTCATAGTAACCTTAATCAAATCAGGATTTTGCAAATGTATGTCATAGTGGCAGCACACTTTAGGCCCAGTTTTAATGGTGGCGGTGAGGCTTAGTATGTATGCATAGATTCAAACCTCACGGTTTGCAAGAGCCATTTGGCAAATAATCCGTTTGTTATTGGTCTTAAATAGTGGGTAATTAAAACTCTGACCCCAACGAGGAACCCTCTTCCCTAGGATACCAAACGTAAACAGGAATAAATCTGTTTCATTGCAACATAAAAAAAATATGGTTTTGTTTGGAGGGGGGAGGGGAGGGGTACGCCGGGTCGTAATTGGACTCCACAGGGGATACCCCAAATGGATGTTTAAATGCAAACAGTAGTCCTGCACAGAAATCATATACAGTCGAATTGCAAGATCAGGTTCTGTGAATTTGAGAGACCCGGGGAGGAGAAAAAACATCTTAGTGTTGGGAGATGTTTATTTTTACACTTCAAGGTTTCACAGTGTGCGTGTTTGTGTTTAAACTCAACAGAGCCTGTGACGAACAACCTGCTCGATGCTGGGGAATACATTTGCTGAAACATAACAGTCTTCTATAGAGCCTCTCCTTGTGAGGGAGAATAGAGTTACAGTTGCAGGCGTGGCGTTGGTGAAATACAGTCTCACTGCTATTCATCCAAATGGTGTCATTCCTCTCTGCACTTTCCAACCTTGATACTTCTTAATATCTGGGACAGCCAGGTTTGAAAAACAAAATCATGTAAATTAGGAAAATGTTTATATTCGCTTTTTGTTTTAATTTCAAGTTGTGTTGTCCTTCTATACTGGATGATTTGACATGCCGATATGTGCCTTCCTATATGATGACATTCTGGGCCATGTATTCCAGAGGGAGAATCCACATCTATAGTAATTCACTAGATTAAATTAAAGATCTCGTATGAGGTCATAGATTAGATTTTAATATTCACTAAGTGCACTAAACATTAAGAACAACCTGCTCTTCCCATGATATAGACTGACCAGGTGAATCCAGGTGAAAGATATGATCCCTTATTGATGTCACCTGTTAAATCCACTTCAATCAGTGTAGATGAAGGGGAGGAGACGGCTTAAAGAAGGATTTTTAATCCTTGAGACAATTGAGACATGGATTGTGTATGTGTGCCATTCAGAGGGTGAATGGGCAACATGGTATGGTAGTAGGTGCCAGGCGCACCGGTTTGAATGTGTCTGATGGATTTTTGTGTGTATCAAGAGAATGGTCGACCACCCAAAGGACATCCAGCCAACTTGACACAACTGTGTGAAGCATTGGATTCAACATGGGCCATCATCCCGTGGAACTATTTCGACACCTTGTATAGTCCATTCCCCGACAGGGGTGCAATTCAATACTAGGAAGGTGTTCTTGATGTTTTGTACACTTAGTGTATGTTAGTACTAAGTTTCACAACAGTACATTGACATTAGTTGGAATATCTTGCTCATGGTAAAAGAGACAAGGTTGGTGGAGTCCTGCACTCTGTCTCCTCAGTCAGTTTAGGGCAGGGTTCCCCAACTGGTAGCCTGTGGGCCGAAATTGGCCAGCAGAATACTAATATATATTTTTCATTGTAAAAGTTAAAATCGCCCCGTGGCTGAATCTAGTTGATGATCCCTAGTTTAGGGCCACTGTCTGTGACAGTACAGCTCTCAGTTTGGATTCTCACGGACCAATAGATGGCAGTATTTCACAGAACATGTGACAGAAACAGGAACTAGAGGGGGGTTGTAAAGAGCCCATGCACCAGTGAAGCAGTTCACAAACATGTTATAACAGGTCCCAACCTCATTATTAAAGGTTAATGAAATATATCCATAGCATATCTATAGTGCATTCATGTCATGCTATGCTAGAGATCTTATATAGCTATCTCATTAATAGATGCATCGTTACAATGACAGTGTAGAGTCGCCATTATGGCTGTTCTCAAAAGTGTGCTTCTGCCATATTCAGTGTTAGTGAATATTGCAAAAGGCCAAACCATGTTTTGAGTATTATGCTGATATATAGCTTGTACCAGCCCCATTTCTCTCACCGGCCAGTAGAGGCATGTCACGCTCCCGTAATTTACCGTCTGCTTCTTCTTCTCACTGAGGTCAACGGTGTGTGAAGACCCCCACAGGGTTGAACCCCTCAGGGTAAATGTTACAGATCACATCGTGTAGTTGAGGGTCATAACTCTTTACTAACTCATTAACAGCCCTCCAACATCACAATTAAGATGGTCGTATGACAATAGTGGTCTATAACGCACACAGGAAAGATCTATGTGTGAGTTCTATGCAGTCAAAGTAAAGTCAAGTCTATTTTCCCATTCATAAAACATTAGCTAAGCGCTTGATGGTAATTAACTGTGCAGTTTGCCACTCTGACCTTTGACTGCTTAGAATTCAAACATAGACCTTTCCTGTGTGCGTTATAGACCACTATTGTCATACGACCATCTTAATTGTGATGTTGGAGGGCTGTTAATGAGTTAGTAAAGAGTTATGACCCTCAACTACACGATGTGATCTGTAACATTTACCCTGAGGGGTTCAACCCTGTGGGGGTCTTCACACACCGTTGACCTCAGTGAGAAGAAGAAGCAGACGGTAAATTACGGGAGCGTGACATGCCTCTACTGGCCGGTGAGAGAAATGGGGCTGGTACAAGCTATATATCAGCATAATACTCAAAACATGGTTTGGCCTTTTGCAATATTCACTAACACTGAATATGGCAGAAGCACACTTTTGAGAACAGCCATAATGGCGACACTACACTGTCATTGTAACGATGCATCTATTAATGAGATAGCTAAATATGATCTCTAGCATAGCGTGACATGAATACACTATAGATATGCTATGGATACATTTCATTACACTTGAATAATGAGGTTGGGACCTGTTATAACACGTTCATGAAGAGCTTATAGATGTGTATTACATGGAGTATGGATATGCATAAACTATGAATGCCAGTGCCCTTTTTAGGGTGTATGGTTACTTGCTCAAATGGACATGTAAATGTATCTAACACAACATACTGTATGAATTTATTGTAACAGAGGGACAATTGTTAGTGATTTTGGTTTAAAGTTGCATCCATGCATCAGAGATGAATGAAAGGCATGGGCTCATTGCTCTGGCCATACAAGACATGTGATCCTCCATGAATAGCAGACGACCACAGACGGTTTATTTACCAACGATGAATGAATGTATTCACAGAATGGGGTTAGACTTCCAAAAACAATATCACAAGACATGATATACCATAATATACTTTATATGCAGTATATCATATCTGTCAAATTCAGATCACGTTTTGCAGTTAGTATTCATTAGAATGTGGTCAATTGTGATTTCAATTGTGATTTTCAGTCCAACTGTAATGGCATGTAGACAGCAGAATCATCAGAACGAAAAACACAACATTAATAGAGATTGCTTTTTGTTGTGATATTTTATTTTATTTAATCAATGTCATAACATCAGGCATGTACCGTATACATTTGAATTAAATGTTTGTGAACAGTGTTTTTAAAGGCAGCTGCTTGTATGTTAAGAGAGGACAAAAATATATAAAATAAACTAATTGCAGCAAATGTTTCGTCAGCTGTTACGCAATATTTTTTTAAATTATTATTTATTCTTCCCTTAACGATGTTTCCAGCCTTCAAGAGTTAAAATGTTCATTGCAGAGGGAGAACGGAGGCTGGGCTAACTTTGAGACAGATGGTTGTGTGTGGATCACAGATTTGAGTAAGAAATTGTGTAGGACTTAGTTCAGCATGCACACAGTGCAGTGAATCCTGTAGTCACAGTCAAGTATCATGTTTAAGGCACTTTAAGGTCCAGCTAGGGTAATAATTTCACCACAACAGGGAAATGAGCTTTGTGGTATCCTTCTATTATCCAGACGGACTAAGAGCCAACATAGCAACATGGACATACAGCCTCAGCAAGCCCCCGATACTCTGAACCTTTCATTTTCCTTTTCACGGTGGGGTCACGGTGGGGTCACAGTGAGGTCACAGAGTTGGGTGAATGAATGGGCGTAAGGTGTACCTGTGTGGGGCACGTGTCCCCAATCCCCCTACTTCCCCCTCACCAGGTGAGTGTGAAGCCTTCCCCTTCTACCCCGCCTTGCATTGCTGCGTGGGGATCTGAGGTGTCCCGTCAGTGTTTAGGGGGGATAAGTCAGGGGCCTGGGCTCAGTAATGAGCAGCCCAGATTCTTTCCTCTTTCTAGTTCAGCTGCTGCTCTCCCTTATTTCACGCTGTGCTGCCCCTCAACTCCGCTGACCCGGCTAAGTGTCCTCTCCCTCTCTGCGAGAGCAAAGAACGGAGAGGTGCACAGCAGAGCGAGAGAGAGAGAGAGAAAGAAAGGAAAACAGAGTAAGACGGACTCATGCATGACTGGTCACTACTCCATACCATTCATTCCAGCCGGCAACACGGCTCTTTACAGCAGATAGGCAGGCTTATTTTACAGTGTGGATTTAAAAAAAAATTCTCTCTCTCTCTCTCTCTCTCTCTCTCTCTCTCTCTCTCTCTCTCTCTCTCTCTCTCTCTCTCTCTCTCTCTCTCTCTGAGAAAAACCATTTCAATTGATCCTTTTCATAGTGGCTGAAGTGACCTCTTCATAACAAGGGGCCTAAACTCTAAGAGGTACAGCAATGGTAAAAGAGGAGAAAGAGGAAGGGGCGTGTAAAGTGGAGCGGAGTTGGGTGGAGTAGTGTAGAGTTGAGTGGTGTGGTATGGAGGTGAGTGGAGTTCAGTAGAGTTAAGTGGTGTGGTATGGAGGTGAGTGGAGTTGAGTGGTGTGGTATGGAGGTGAGTGGAGTTCAGTAGAGTTGAGTGGTGTGGTATGGAGTTCAGCGGAGTTGAGTGGTGTGGTATGGAGGTGAGTAGAGTGGAGTGGTATGGTATGGAGTTCAGTAGAGTTGAGTGGTGTGGTATGGAGTTCAGTAGAGTTGAGTGGTGTGGTATGGAGTTCAGTAGAGTTGAGTGGTGTGGTATGGAGTTCAGTAGAGTTGAGTGGTGTGGTATGGAGTTCAGTAGAGTTGAGTGGTGTGGTATGGAGTTCAGTAGAGTTGAGTGGTGTGGTATGGAGTTCAGTAGAGTGGAGTGGTATGGTATGGAGTTCAGTAGAGTTGAGTGGTGTGGTATGGAGTTCAGTAGAGTTGAGTGGTGTGGTATGGAGTTCAGTAGAGTTGAGTGGTGTGGTATGGAGTTCAGTAGAGTTGAGTGGTGTGGTATGGAGTTCAGTAGAGTGGAGTGGTATGGTATGGAGTTCAGTAGAGTTGAGTGGTGTGGTATGGAGTTCAGTAGAGTTGAGTGGTGTGGTATGGAGTTCAGTAGAGTTGAGTGGTGTGGTATGGAGTTCAGTAGAGTTGAGTGGTGTGGTATGGAGTTCAGTAGAGATGAGTGGTGTGGTATGGAGTTCAGTAGAGTTGAGTGGTGTGGTATGGAGTTCAGTAGAGTTGAGTGGTGTGGTATGGAGTTCAGTAGAGTTGAGTGGTGTGGTATGGAGTTCAGTAGAGTGGAGTGGTATGGTATGGAGTTCAGTAGAGTTGTCTCTTCAGCACATTAAGTTCACTGAAGCCTGTAACACAGGAACAACATGGTGCTGTTGCCCACCAAGCATAAAAAGCACACAAAAAGATGAAGGGAGATATAGGAGATATAAAGGAGATTTAAAACCTCTAGTCCTGTTATAATGTTATAAGAGGGAAAAAGAGCCCCTTTGCATTTACATGATCTGTAGAAGGAAAAAGAACAGAGATGTTCACTAAGGTTCATAAGAACACTCCTAAGCTGGATTCATTAGAATGACTCTACACATTTGATCTCTGGGAAAAGGCTTCCGGGACAACCTTTTGAATTGGGTAAACCTGTTACATTTTTGAAAGAAAGGTGAACAGAGGAATTTGAAGCATTCTATTGAAGTAAGGGGCCAACTTACAAAACCCATAAAGTTTTGGGGGCAAAACTCTGTACGCCTTTAAGAATAATTTCTTGCTTACATCATTTTGGATTGTAACCCCCCTTGGAGTGTGCCGTGGTGGAGATCTTGAGGGCTATACTCGGCCTTGTCTCAGGATGGTAAGTCGGTGGTTGAAGATATCCCTCTAGTGGTGTGGGGGTTGTGCTTTGGCAAAGTGGGTGGGGTCATATCCTGCCTGTTTGGCCCTGTCCGGGGGTATCATCGGATGGGGCCACAGTGTCTCCTGACCCCTCCTGTCTCAGCCTCCAGTATTTATGCTGCAGTAGTTTGTGTCGGGGGGCTAGGGTCAGTCTGTTATATCTGGAGTACTTCTCCTGTCTTATCCGGTGTCCTGTGTGAATTTAAGTATGCTCTCTCTAATTCTCTCGTTCTTTCTCTCTCTCGGAGGACCTGAGCCCTAGGACCATGCCTCAGGACTACCTGGCATGATGACTCCTTGCTGTCCCCAGACCTCCTGGCCGTGCTGCTGCTCCAGTTTCAACTGTTCTGCCTGCGGCTATGGAACCCTTGCCCTGTTCACCGGACATGCTACCTGTCCCAGACCTGCTGTTTTCAACTCTCTAGAGACAGCAGGAGCGGTAGAGATACTCTTAATGATCGGCTATGAAAAGCCAACTGACATTTACTCCTGAGGTGCTGACTTGTTGCACCCTCGACAACTACTGTGATTATTATTATTTGACCATGCTGGTCATTTATGAACATTTGAACATCTTGGCCATATTCTGTTATAATCTCCACCCGGCACAGCCAGAAGAGGACTGGCCACCCCTCATAGCCTGGTTCCTCTCTAGGTTTCTTCCTAGGTTTTGGCCTTTCTAGGGAGTTTTTCCTAGCCACCGTGCTTCTACACCTGCATTGCTTGCTGTTTGGGGTTTTAGGCTGGGTTTCTGTACAGCACTTTGATATATCAGCTGATGTAAGAAGGGCTATATAAATACATTTAATTTGATTTGATTTTCTCAAAACCTCTTGTTGTCTTTTTAGGGATAGGGGGCAGCATTTTCACTTTTGGATGAATTGCGTGCCCAGAGTGAACTGTCTCCTACTCTGTCCCAGATGCTAATATATGCATATTATTATTACTATTGGATATAAAACACTCTGACGTTTCTAAAACTGTTTGAATGATGTCTGTGAGTATAACAGAACTCATATGGCAGGCAAAAACCTGAGAAAAATTCCAAACAGGAAGTGGGAATTCTGAGGCTGGTCGATTTTCAACTCATCGCCTATTGAAATCCCAGTGGGATATGGAACTTCCTACGGCTTCCACTAGATGTCAACAGTCTGTAGATTGTTGAATGAAGCTTCTACTGGGATGTTGAGCCGGATGCGAGCTGTTTGAGTCAGTGGTCTGGCAGAGAGCCAGGTCCTGGTCACGCGCATTCGACATGATATCGACTTGCGTTCCATTACTTCTATAGACACAAAGGAATTATCCGGTTGGAACGTTATTTAATATTTATGATAACAACATCCTAAAGATTGATTCTATACTTAATTTGACAAGTTTATTCGACCTGTAATATAACTTTTTGAAGTTTTCGTCCAAAGTTCGCCTGGACCTGCACGAGCGTTTGGATATGTGTACTAAACGTGCTAACAAAAGTAGCTACTTGGACATAAATAATGGACATTATCGAACAAAACAACAATTTATTGTGGAACTAGGATTCCTGGGAGTGCATTCTGATGAAGATCATCAAAGGTAAGAGAATATTTATAATGTAATTTCGTATTTCTGTTGACTCCAACATGGCGGAGAAATTAATCACTAACCTTTGATGATCTTCATCAGATGACACTCATAGGACATCATGTTACACAATACATTTATGTTTTGTTCGATAATGTGCATATTTATATCCACAAATCTCGGTTTACATTGGCGCCATGTTCAGAAATGCCTCCAAAATATCCAGAGAAATTTCAGAGAGCCATGTCAAATAACAGAAATACTCATCATAACCTTTGATGAAAGATAGCAACCGCTGTGTCAGATTTCAAAAAAACTTTACGGAAAAAGCACACCATGCAATAATCTGAGACAGCGCTCAGATCTAACAACATTTCTCAACAGAAATACGAAATTACTTCATAAATATTCCCTTACCTTTGATGATCTTCATCAGAATGCACTCCCAGGAATCTAGTTCCACAATAAATCGTTGTTTTGTTCAATAATGTCCATTACTTATGTCCAAGTAGCTACTTTTGCTAGCATGTTTAGTGCACATGTCCAAACGCTCGCACAGATGCAGGCGAACTCGGACGAAAACTTCAAAAAGTTATATAGCAGGTGGAATAAACTGGTCAAACTAAGTAGAGAATCAATCTTCAGGATGTTGTTATCCTAACTATCCAATAACGTTCCAACCGGAGAATTCTTTTGTGTCTCTAGAAGTAATGGAAAGCAAGACGATATCGTGTGGAATGCACGTGACCAGGAACTGGCATTCTGCCAGACCAATGACTGAAACACCTCCCATCCGGCTCAACATCACAGTAGAGGCTTCATTCCACGTTCTACAGACTGTTGACATCTAGTGGAAGGCGTAGGAAGTGCAAACAGATCCATATCTTACAGGGAATTGAATAGGCAATGAGTTGAACATCGACCAGCCTCAGAATTCTCACTTCCTATTTAGATTTTTTACCAGGTTTTTGCCTTCCATATGAGTTCTGTTATACTCACAGACATCATTCAAACAGTTTTAGAAACTTCAGAGTGTTTTATATCCAATAGTAATAATAATATGCATATATTAGCATCTGGGACAGAGTAGGAGGCAGTTCACTCTGGGCACGCAATTCATCCAAAAGTGAAAATGCTGCCCCCTATCACAAAGAAGTTAACAAGATGTTTATCTTTCATTTGCTGTATTGGAATTGTTAATGTGTGAAAGTTACATATTTCAAAAAAATTATTTTGTATTTCCCGCGCTGCCTTTTCAGCGGAATGTTGTCGAGGGGTTCCGCTAGCGGAACGTGTGTCCTAGAAAGGTTATCATCCTCTCTGTTTACACTACAGTGTGAACAGTGCACCCTCTTTGTTTACGCTACAATGTGAACAGAGCATCCTCTTTGTTTACGCTACAATGTGAACAGAGCATCTTCTTTGTTTATGCTACAGTGTGAACAGAGCATCCTCTTTGTTTACGCTACAGTGTGAACAGAGCATCCTCTTTGTTTACGCTACAGTGTGAACAGAGCATCCTCTTTGTTTACGCTACAATGTGAACAGAGCATCCTCTTTGTTTACGCTACAGTGTGAACAGAGCATCCTCTTTGTTTACGCTACAGTGTGAACAGAGCATCCTCTTTGTTTACGCTGCAGTGTTAACAGAGCATCCTCTTTGTTTACGCTACAGTGTGAACACAGCATCCTCTTTGTTTACGCTACAGTGTGAACAGTGCATCAGAAGAGTCTGAGCTGCAGTGTGAACAGTGCATCAGAAGAGTCTGAGCTGCAGTGTGAACAGTGCATCAGAAGAGTCTGAGCTGCAGTGTGAACAGTGCATCAGAAGAGTTCTGAGCTACTCACCATATTGTCCTGCCTCTGATCAGGAACAGTAATGAATCTCAGATACTTCTGAAGCCAAATCATTTGAAGGCTCCTTGTGAAGGTTACACACAGGAGGAGGAATCAATTTGTACACAATAAGGATATTAAAGCAGGTGATAAATATTATCATCGGAGCCAATCGCCTTTCCAAAGTAGCCGTGCAGCTGTTTTTCAACACCATGAAATCCTTTATCGAGCTGTCTCTGGTTGACAGAAACAATTAACCGGAGGGGGAGGTAAATGAATAAAAGGAACACTTCCAGCCTCACACGTTCCCCGCCTGTGGCAATCACCATGCAATGACTTCCAAACTCTTATCATATCCCGGCAAGCAGAGAAGCCAGCGTTTCATATCTCCTCTGTTCCTTCCTCCCTTCCCCCCCTGAAAGGAGGAAGTCTATGGTTGGTTTAATCACGCCATTGTGATGGTGCACAGATAGATTATGGACTCATAAATGAACTCTCCCTGGCTGTGGAGGATGGAGGATTCCAGCCAAAATATTGTTTGGTGTGGATGGGGTGGTGTGTGTGTGTGTGTGTGTGTATATATGTGTGTTTTGCAAGGGGATGGGGGGGTGGGGTGGACTCAGTTCACATACTTGACATATATTTTTATTGCAACAGGAAACATTTATCCCAAATGTTCCCATGTTCGGAGGTGATGTGGGTTTTACGCTCCAATGAGATTCCATCCGGGCCATTCCGGGGCCTGCTTTGGAGGAAGCTTTAGAGACAATTAAATGAGGTCAAAATAGCCCCCTCATACCCCCCCCCCCCCCCCCCCCCCGCCTGCCCTCTCTACCCCTACCCCCCTCTGTGCACTGGTCCCCAACATGCTTCCTGCCGGAACCAGAACAAGTCTAAGTCCAGTCTTTATGTACTCTGTCCTCATTTCCCTAAATTAATATCCTTCCCACATCTATGGGCATGGGTTCTTGTTTGCAAAACTAATAAAAGTTGGTAATGCCCCTTCAATTTGCTCCACTGGCAGTCCCATAGGCCACAGTGGAGCAACATTGCAACAACGTGCCCAGCATTTGTTGGCAAGGCCTCCGTAGTCTCTTTGGCTGCCTGGTATTATAACTCCTAATACAATCTGGGTTCTCTTGGGGTGAGTTCTCTTACTTTAAATGTGTAATGACAGATAAGTGCAGCGTGGACTGCCTGTGTGGTTCCTCTCCTTTGGCTCTGAGATAAGGAACTGGGTTTTTTCCCTCCTCCATCAGGGAGCGATAACTTCGCTTTTCTTCATTTAACGGTTGTTTATCGTCATTAAGTGTAATTAGCATAATAGAAACTTGTAATGTGCGGAGGTCGGCGATAATGTATTTGTAAAACACAGAGGTCGCCGATAATGTACTGGTTTCTCGTACTGTTGACACGAGCACTTGAGTATGAGTTCCGATTTCTGGTAAATCGAGACGCTCCTTTTCCGAAATGTTCAGTGGATTCATCGATGCCATCCCATATGCCCTGCAGCCAGTTGGGGGGGGGGGGGGGGGGGGGGGTGAAATGAGATGATGCTGTATAAGATATAACAAAATAAATACTATTGCAAAGCGCTAAGCCTGGAATAGTGACTTTGTTGAATGTGACTGTGGTGCTTCGCGGTCTGCATTCTGAAGAATGATTCAGTTCTTTAAATGTTGTTTCTCTCCTCTCCCTCTAAGGAATTCCTGTTTGGACACAAAACAACATACAAAAGTTTCTCAGAGAAAACCGGTAATTGACCTTGGGTTATTTTCTAATGCTTCAGTTCCAGTTGAAATTGCAATCCATTAATTGTACATCAAAAATGTACTTTGATCTCTGTGAGGCAAATCGACTTGATTTCTGCCCGGGTGCTTCATATGATGCACTGGAACATTTGCCCAATGGTGTTTACGCCAATGTTTTCAATATACACATTTATGAACTTATTTCATGTCCCCTCACAAGTAGTTTAGGGAAATACTTTAGAGTACTGTGTCTCCAAAGGCTAATAGCTCTACTGACACAGTAAGCAAGTATGATGACAATATACAGTATATCACAAAGTGAGTACACCCCTCACATTTTTGTAAATATTTGAGTATATCTTTTCATGTGACAACACTGAAGAAATGACACTTTGCTACAATGTAAAGTAGTGTGTGTACAGCTTGTATAACAGTGTACATTTGCTGTCCCCTCAAAATAACTCAACACACAGCCATTAATGTCTAAACCGCTGGCAACAAAAGTGAGTACACCCCTAAGTGAAAATGTCCAAATTGGGCCCAATTAGCCATTTTCCCTCCACGGTGTCATGTGAGTCGTTAGTGTTACAAGGTCTCAGGTGTGAAATGGGGAGCAGGTGTGTTAAATTTGGTGTCATCGCTCTCACACTCCCTCATACTGACTGGTCACTGGAAGTTCAACATGGCATCTCATGGCAAAGAACTCTCTGAGGATCTGAAAAAAATTATTGTTGCTCTACATAAAGATGGCCTGGGCTATAAAAAAATTGTCAAGACCCTGAAACTGAGCTGCAGCACCATACAGCGGTTTCACTGGACAGGTTCCACTCAGAACAGGCCTCGCCATGGTCGACCAAAGAAGTTGAGTGCACGTGCCTAGCGTCATATCCAGAGGATGTCTTTGGGAAATAGACGTATGAGTGCTGCCAGCATCGCTGCAGAGGTTGAAGGGGTGGGGGGTCTGCCTGTCAGTGCTCAGACCATACGCCGTACACTGCATCAAATTGGTCTGCATGGCTGTCGTCCCAGAAGGAAGCCTCCTCTAAAGATGATGCACAAGAAAGCCCGCAAACAGTTTGCTGAAGACAAGCAGACTAAGGACATGGATTACTGGAACCATGTCCTGTGGTCTGATGAGACCAAGATAAACTTATTTGGTTCAGATGGTGTCAAGCGTGTGTGTCAGCAACCAGGTGAGGAGTACAAAGACAAGTGTGTCTTGCCTACAGTCAAGCATGGTGGTGGGAGTGTCATGGTCTGGGGCTGCATGAGTGCTGCCGGCACTGGGGAGCTACAGTTCATTAAGGGAACCATGAATGCCAAAATGTACTGTGACATACAGAAGCAGAGCATGATCCCCTCCTTTCGGAGACTGGGCCGCAGGGCAGTATTCCAACATGATAACGACCCCAAACACACCTCCAAGACGACCACTGCCTTGCTAAAGAAGCTGAGGGTAAAGGTGATGGACTGGCCAAGCATGTCTCCAGACCTAAACCCTATTGAGCATCTGTGGGGCATGGAGGAGTGCAAGGTCTCTAACATCCACCAGCTCCGTGACGTCGTCATGGAGGAGTGGAAGAGGACTCCAGTGGCAACCTGTGACGCTCTGGTGAACTCCATGCCCAAGAGGGTTAAGGCAGTGCTGGAAAATGATGGTGGCCACACAAAATATTGACACTTTGGGCCCAATTTTCACTTAGGGGTGTACTCACTTTTGTTGCCAGCGGTTTAGACATTAATGGCTGTGTGTTGAGTTATTTTGAGGGGACAGCAAATTTACACTGTTATACAAGCTGTACACTCACTACTTTACATTGTAGCAAAGTGTCATTTCTTCAGTGTTGTCACATGAAAAGATATACTCAAATATTTACAAAAATGTGAGGGGTGTACTCACTTTTGTGATATACTGTATGTATTATATTAGTATGATTACATTATATTCATTATACTAATATGATTACATTATATTCATTATACTAATATGATTACATTATATTCATCATACTAATATGATTACATTATATTCATTATACTAATATGATTACATTATATTCATTATACTAATGTGCCCCTTCAAGTGATTTGTAGGCTCTGTAGTCACACACACACACACACACACACACACACACACACACACACACACACACACACACACACACACACACACACACACACACACACACACACACACACACACACACACACACACACAGTAAGAAATGCCACCTCTCCGCAGAGGGAGGCCTCTCACATAGAGTCCCCAATCTGTGACATTCAAGGCCAAGCTATAATTGCAAGGCATATAAACACAGGGCAACAACGTAGTCTCAGGGGGAGAACATCGTGGAACAGTGGAATGTAATGATGTGTGGAACAAAGGACCTTGTAGAACAGGTTAAGTGTCAGCCACCGGGTTTCTGCATCACGGGTGACCTTGGAAACACTGAGAAACACCCGATACCGTGTTGCTTCAAAGACAAATGTGTCCTAGGGGATAAACCTAGAAATTGGTTATTGTATCGCCGAGGCTACTTACCTATTTTGGGGATTAACATATTTAATTCCCTCCTTAATCCCGTCGGAGTTAATGCCCTCGCATTTCCAATTATCCAACTAAGTGAAAAGCGAAGGGAGTCTGTAGTGAAGATTCCCTGGCTGGGGTGGTTTACTCTTCAGGCCTCTGTGTTGTGCTAGCGTAAGCATGTTGTCTTCAGTGTCCTACTTGTAGAAGGAAGTAAATAGCATGGGAATGGGCTACAGTATTATTGCTCCCTCCAAGCTGGCACTGACAACTCTAGATGGTTTCGACCCCCGCCCACAAAACCTCCTGACTCAAGTCTGAATATCCAACCGACATCCAGCATTCAAAGCCTTTACCTACTGCACAAATTACAGTCTACAGATGGGTTTTGTTTTCCCATGCAGCAGACTAAATTAAGTTTCAATGAGATCCACCTGGAATGGCGGGACCCAGGATGGGGGTTGGGATGGGTCATCATCACATGGGCCGGCCTGGCTAGCATCAGTTCCACAGACAGGGGCAGGAAGTGGCCCCCTGGTTTACCCTCTGTCCGACAGGAGCTTTTAATAGACATCTCATTCATTACTGGGATTCCTTACGGATGACCCAAGCCATCACAAGTGGGTGTGGGAGGTGGGGGGCAGTGTGTATGTGTCTGTGTGTGTCTGCTGTGTGTGTGTGTGTGTGTGTGTGTGTGTGTGTGTGTGTGTGTGTGTGTGTGTGTGTGTGTGTGTGTGTGTGTGTGTGTGTGTGTGTGTGTGTGTGTGTGCGTGCGTGCGTGCGTGCGTGCGTGCGTGCGTGCGTGCGTGCGTGCGTGCGTGCGTGTGTGTGTGAACTCATGTGATAAGCCAACTTTCTCCTCTGTCGTGTTGACACCAGACCGGAGATAGAGATGTGTAAAGAGCTTCCTCTGGCCTCCATTTCTTCTTTTAGTGTGGGATTAATTTAGTCATGTTCTTCGATTAAAAGCGCATCTTTCATAATCCAATAGTTACACAAAAGACGGCACAGACAAACAAACGCTCTCTTCCAGTTGTGAACTGTGAAGCTGATTGATGCATGCACTCTTCTACTGTGATTGATGCATGCCATTCTGGCTCTCGTATCCCTGCTCCTGTCAAGTCTACTAGACGTGGGAATAAGCCCAGAACCAAAATGACATCTCACAGAGAAGTTGTATATGTACAACTAGAATACAGTCTCTGGGAAGAGTTTCTCAGATTTATCTAAGACTTGAAAGCTGAGGATATTCACAGAGGTATGTTGTCTCCGCTAATGTTAAAAGGCTATTGACTGGGTACTGGGTTCCCACAAGGCCTTTCATTGTGGATGGAGGGGTTTCCTGTCACAAGACTGGTGTCCAATGGCACCAGCTACACAGCTACAGAGCCTGCTGACATACCGTTAATGAATGGTTCCGTTTCATTAACATCACAGAAAACCACTATGGCATGTTAATGTGCTAGAGAAGAAATTCTCTGATTTGTTCTGGAATTAAAAAAAAAAAATTGTCAAAAGGGATTGTGCATTATTTGAATTATTGACGCTCAACTGAGATGGAAACTGTAAACGTATATTTGCTACAGACTTAGTTTTGAAATATCTACAATTAACAACAGCCTTTAGCTATAGTGACCTACATAGCCAACGTACATATTTTCATTACACCAAAGACTACAGTAAACACTCCATCCCCATCACGATTATATAACATGTGAAATCACTCATGTAACAGAGGAGTTTTATTTCTCTCTCTCTATCTCGTCCAACCACCATCATGTAAAACCAAAGTCATGCTCCTGGCATTGGAACCCAACGTGCTGCAGTAGAACCCATCTGAGACACCCTGGTAGTTTACAGCAGGTCAAGAGCATCATACAGTACATTGTCATGGATTGTATAATTCAACAAGAGTGTGATGAGGGCTTATAGTGTGTGGTGGGGAGTGTGTGTATGCATGTGTGTGTGTGTGTTTGGTGGGGTGTGTGTGTGTGTGTGTGTGTGTGTGTGTGTGTGTGTGTGTGTGTGTGTGTGTGTGTGTGTGTGTGTGTGTGTGTGTGTGTGTGTGTGTGTGTGTGTGTGTGTGTGTGTGTGTGTGTTTGGTGGGGTGTGTGTATGCATGTGTGTGTGTGCTTGGTGGTGTGTGTGTGTGTGTGTGTGTGTGTGTGTGTGTGTGTGTGTGTGTGTGTGTGTGTGTGTGTGTGTGTGTGTGTGTGTGTGTGTGTGTGTGTGTATGTGTATGCATGTGTGTGTGTGTTTGGTGGGGTGGGTGTGTGTGTGTGTTTGGTGGGGTGTGTATATGCATGTGTGTTTGGTGGGGTGGGTGTGTGTGTGTGTGTGTGTGTGTGTGTGTGTGTGTGTGTGTGTGTGTGTGTGTGTGTGTGTGTGTGTGTGTGTGTGTGTGTGTGTGTGTGTGTGTGTGTGTGTTTGGTGAGGTGGGGGGGGTCAGGGCTTTAGTGGATGTATTTTCATCTCCACGTTGATGCTAGTAGACCCGTCCAACAAAACCATCTCACTAGAGAAATCTCCATGATTCCTCCAAACGACCACCCACCTGCCTGCCCACAGACAAGGCAAAACATTCCTCCACTCCAACAAATTCTCCCTAAGTCCTGATACATAAAGATCCCCTTATCTTTGCTCTGTAATTGCAGGCTGTGCTAACAGCAGGCCAATCTTCCAGTTAGCGTGGGCAGGCAGGCAGGCAGGCAGGCAGGCAGGCAAGTAACAGGCCCATCTCATCTCTGCTCTCCATCAGCACTTGTTGTACCACTTCAACCGACCCCTGATGGAGAAAAGCCAGATCTTTCATTTGGCCAGTTTGAACCCCCCCCCCCCTCTTCCCCTCTTCCTCCTCCCCTCTTCCTCCTCCCTGACTCCACATCTCCATTTTTCTCCCTGGGTGACATAACAATCCAGCCATTGTACCATCGTACCCCTCCCTCCCCTCCCCGCCCTCCCCTCCCATAGCTGCTATGAGCTATATTACTTTGACCTCGCTCCATCAATCTGCTTCAATTGGATAATGATCTGTAATCACTTTCTTTCAGGGGAGTCTATAAAATGGACCAGGGCTTCTGCTCCTCCCGGGAGACTTCCTTCTGTTCATCCCATGTGATCTAACGCTTCTTCTTTCAGACCACTAAATACCTCTCTCACATGGGCTGCATGCACTCGGCAGCCGGCCCTGGGGATGGTGGGGGTAAGCCTCTGTTGATTTTTCATGCCCCCCCCGCTCTCCAATAGAGATGGGCTAAGCGGGACAAGGCGGGGCCCGACAGGGGGGTTCCCTAAACCAAGAGCCCCCGCCAAGTCAAGGGGCCTCCTCCTCCATTGTTGTTGGCCCTTCATTAGGTTGTTTTGTACCCAGGACTTGTAATCGATAGAGCCCCCTTACATCGCTTAGCAGAGGGGGAGAAAGAGAAAAGGTCTGGCCCCCAGTTCATCCCGATCTGAATGAACCCAGCAGACAGCCAAATTACACAATGAACCATAACTCCTTTCCCTCCTTCTTGGACTGTGGTCTACTTCAATTGGTTATATTTAAGATAAGATGTGTAATGATCTTGATTTTATTTTATTTTAAATATCTGCAAGATGTAAATGAGGGTTTTAGATAAAATCTCAAGAAAATACACCCAATATTGATAGTGAAATTCAACCACTTTTTGCCTATTGGGTTTTGTTTTTCCTGGGAAATGACTTAATGTCTGTTACTGTGTTCATAACTGCTGTTATCACACGTGCTGATACGTTCCGGAGGAAGAAAGGACACACGGCCTGTTTTCACAGCATATTGCACTTTTCCATTTCAAAACGCGGCACCGGCGCAGTTGAGTTAACAGTTATCAATTGTGTCGTTGTGCTCCTTTGTGGACGGACTGGGGCAAGCTGTGCGTTGGTAATGTAAAATACATGTGCACATTAACTCAGTTAAACATGGGAACAGATTGACTGCGATTTAAACCTCTATCAATTCAGCATGAGCTTTTGTCTTAACACGTCGGCACTCTGGAATATACAGAAAAAGCCTTGTGAAGTGTAGATAAGACCCATACAATACGTTGATGAATGGAATAGGTCCATTTTGTCCCCCCCTCTATCCACCACGCTGCTAGACGAAGGACCCGGTCTTGTATAGCATTATCCCTATCCATTCTTCTGCAAGTTTAGGGCCTTTACACTTGGAACATATGTCTATTGAAAGGGTGGCACCATGCGAGGCAGGCACAGATGGAGTCAGCCTCCCCGTCAATGGGTGGACAATGGGGAATGGAAATCAAAGTTAAAGGGGTGCATCCAACTCCATTTAGCCAACACAAAAGGTGCTTGTAGGAGGCGAGCTGAGGCGGGGGAACATGTCACAGGCGATAAAGCGGTGTCCTCAGCTGGCCACTCCGTCACCGGTGCGATAGAGACACACTGACATGAGGCTAGACACTTGCTCCTCTCACAAGGAGTAGGCCCCTCTAAACCTAGCCCTAACCTTAACCCTAACTCCTAACCCGAAACTTGTACCTCAATGAGCACAAGGAGTGGATTTGCAATTCATATGTTAAAATATGTTATAATAGTGATATTCAACCATTGTGGTTCTATGTCAACTAAGCTGACATATTAGTTACGTCGCATCTATTTTAGTAGCGGTAGCTGCTGTGATTTTAGCCATTGTCTTGTTGCCGTGACACTGCACAGCCAAAAACAGTTTATTTTCACAATTTTTACAAGACGCTTTAGCCTTGCGCCGTATCCATGGTGACCTGTTGTAAATACATTAATTAATAGAGGAAGTGAATAAAACCCAGAAGGGGAATGTCAAAATGCACATCCTGTTGTAGTGGCAGATGCTTGCTTTGAACGTCGCACTAAGGAGACTTATAAAACAGTGTGCATTGGTTAAAGACTAGTGATTTCACTGCCATTAAAAATAACAACGCCCCATGTGCTCATGTTGACAACTACCCCTGTTACAACTGTTAGTCACCTTCCACCAAGCCCCTGTTACAACTGTTAGTCACCTTCCACCAAGCCCCTGTTACAACTGTTAGTCACCTTCCACCAAGCCCCTGTTACAACTGTTAGTCACCTTCCACCAAGCCCCTGTTACAACTGTTAGTCACCTTCCACCAAGCCCCTGTTACAACTGTTAGTCACCTTCCACCAAGCCCCTGTTACAACTGTTAGTCACCTTCCACCAAGCCCCTGTTACAACTGTTAGTCACCTTCCACCAAGCCCCTGTTACAACTGTTAGTCACCTTCCACCAAGCCCCTGTTACAACTGTTAGTCACCTTCCACCAAGCCCCTGTTACAACTGTTAGTCACCTTACACCAAGCCCCTGTGCCAACTTTTAAATGGCGTTTATAATGTGTAATGACCTGGTCTAGGTTCTAGTTTGACACGCACACTCATATTGAGTTACCCCGGTGTCTAAATGACTATTATTAATGACAGGCCTGCTGAAAGATGACTACGTATATTGAGTCCTGAGATGACCCCTGACCCGATGACATCACCAGCTGCAGGGCAGCTCCAACCTCCCCTCCAGAATCTCCTGTCTTTACGAACTATCCATTTCCTTTTTTCATCCCACAGTGACGCTGTCACGTCAGTAACCCTCCAGTTTTACAACTGTGTACATCTCTCTAACCAATTTGCTTCAGTTGCCATCACTCCCTCCCTTCCTGCCTCTGCCCATCCAGGGGTGAGGTGAGCCTGTCGAGGTGTAATGAACAGTGACAGTCTCACATCACCACCAATGCATGGACACATAGCTACAGTAGAGTCGTGTGTGGCCCGTTCATTCAGCCTTCATCCCAAAACCAAAGGTCTTCTCCTATCATTCTTTCTCTTTCTCTGTATCTCTCTCCCCCCACCAAATTATCATCCTCTGTATCTCTCTCCCTCCACCAAATTCTCTTTTCTCTGTATCTCTTTCCCTCCAACAAATTATTTCACTTGGGCTTCAGCACACATTGCTGATTTAGAGAGCCCCCCCATCCTCTTTCTTCTTCAGTCCACAGCACAAAAGCTTAGCCCAGTGAGCATGTGCTCTGTGCCCAGGCCTATTTTTCCCTACATGTGAGTCCAATTATAAGGCAAAGCAGTTGTACTGGAGGAGGACTACATCCTGTCACATCCGTGCTCTGGAAGTCTTCCGCCTCACCGGTTCCCATGGCTACTGTTTCCATAAGAAAATAGATCCACTGGAAGCCAATTGAAGCCAATTGACGTCCCCTGGACAACATGAAGCATTAGAAGAGGCTGTTAACAAATCAGCATGTGATTATGGTAATGTAAGGCCGTGATGATGATTACACATGTGCATTAGAGAGAATTAGAATACATTAGTAAACATTTCTTCCCGATGAATACGCCTGTACCGGCTACCATGAGGAGTGGAGAGATAGTTAAGGGTTCAATTCAATCCGTATCGCTGAAGTTCAGCGTTACAGCGTGATTGAAATTTAAAGGCAATGTTTCAGCATTAGTGGAGACTGCATTCAACACTGTAGATGTCGGCTCAATCAGAAATGTACTTAAAGTTTCCAACTGCTATTTCAAGAAGAGGTAAAGAGCATGAATAATGAAAATCCTTGCTCAATGAAGCATACGCACGCACGCACGCACGCACGCACGCACGCACGCACGCACGCACGCACGCACGCACGCACGCACGCACGCACGCACGCACGCACGCACACACACACACACACACACACACACACACACACACACACACACACACACACACACACACACACACAGCCAGCTCTCTCGCCCAAGCCTCGGTCTAAATTCATCCACTTTGCAGTGAGTCCAATCCTCCCCCATTTTATTTAACCTGAATTTAACCAGGGTTGTCAATTAAGAACACATTTTTACTTACAACGATGGCCTGGCAAGATGCAAAAGGCCTCCTGTGGCGAGGTGGGCTGGGATTAAAAATGAACATGAAATAAAAACAATGTAAGACCAAATGGACAACACAGACGGAAGACATTGGCAACAACACAAATACAACAGCAAACAAACAGTGTGTGTGTGTGTGTGTGTGTGTGTGTGTGTGTGTGTGTGTGTGTGTGTGTGTGTGTGTGTGTGTGTGTGTGTGTGTGTGTGTGTGTGTGTGTGTGTGTGTGTGTGTGTGTGAAGTAAAACAACAAGCTTCCCTTCAGCGACTATCAATCCCTGCTCTCATCCTAAATGACATCTCCCTTAACGAATTAGGGCTAACGCAATTACCATCAGCATGTTATTACATGGGCCAGCCTGCACCTTGATTACCCAGCATGCCACTCAGCACCTGGACGACGCAGCAGAACTGTGTGGACCGTAATGAAAGAGGTTCACCATGTGGTCCTGGTCAAGGCCCAAGCTTTGACCAAGAACAACTGTTCACTGTACTTACACAGCTAATGGAATGGACCAGGAACATTATAATAAGATTACGTTGACACTGTTGTACATTTTCCTCCCGTGACATCAACAACAAAATGGCAGGCCTAAATCTCATCATTTTCCACTTGAGCCAGGAATTGAGTGGAGCACATTATTATGACATGTACCATCCATATTTGGCTGGCGATCACAGTGTTGTGCAGAACAGAAATCTCATTAGATGCTGTCCTCCCTACCTGAGACCAATATGACCTCCCTCCCTCCCTCCCTCCCTCCCTCCCTCCCTCCCTCCCTCCCTCCCTCCCTCCCTCCCTCCCTCCCTCCCTCCCTCCCTCCCTCCCTCCCTCCCTCCCTCCCTCGAGATGGGCCCATTCTTCCTGCCATCCAGTAGCCAGCTCTCTTTCCTCCTCCTCCTTCTTCTTTTCCCTTCCTGTTCTACCATTTCCAAACTGACACCAGATGGTGTTTTAATAAAGTCCAGTAGGAATATGACTGTGAGTAAACAACACAACACATGCCAGCTCAGTAATTGCTGGGCACTATTACCACCCCTGTGCCTGGCGAAGCCTATGAGAGAGAGAGGAAGGGAAGGAAGGATAGATGGAAGGAGGGAGAGATGGATGGAGGGAGGTAGAGACGTACACCTAGCGGCTGGAGCCAAAAGAGCGCAGCTGCTTCAGGAGCAGGGAGGGCCAGGAGTGGTCGTGCTGGGCCTGGGCTTGGCTGAGCTTGGGCTTCAGGCTCCAGGCCCACTGCTCGACCCCAGCCCAGGCCACAGCCTCCACCACTGCACGGCCAACTCAGCACCAGGCCCAGGCCACAGCCTCCACCACTGCACGGCCAACTCAGCACCAGGCCCAGGCCACAGCCTCCACCACTGCACGGCCAACTCAGCACCAGGCCCAGGCCACAGCCTCCACCACTGCACGGCCAACTCAGCACCAGGCCCAGGCCACAGCCTCCACCACTGAACGGCCAACTCAGCACCAGGCCCAGGCCACAGCCTCCACCACTGCACGGCCAACTCAGCACCAGGCCCAGGCCACAGCCTCCACCACTGCAGGGCCAACTCAGCACCACACCCAGGCCACAGCCTCCACCACTGCAGGGCCAACTCAGCACCACACCCAGGCCACAGCCTCCACCACTGCAGGGCCAATTCAGAAGTTGTGAGGAGACAGAGACTACTGACAACTCTCTTTTCTCTGTGCTGTCTATGTATCTCTATCTCTACCGTATATCTCTATCTCTACAGTATATCTTTATCTCTACAGTATATCTCTATCTCTACAGTATATCTCTATCTCTACAGTATATCTCTATCTCTACCGTATATCTCTATCTCTACAGTATATCTCTATCTCTAGATATACTATCTCTATCTCTACAGTATATATTTAGCTCTACAGTATATCTCTATATCTACCTCTACAGTATATCTCTATATCTACCTCTACAGTATATCTCTATCTCTACAGTATATATCTAGCTCTACAGTATATCTCTATATCTACCTCTACAGTATATCTCTATCTCTACAGTATATCTCTATCTCTACAGTATATCTCTATATATACCTCTACAGTATATCTCTATCTCTACAGTATATCTCTATCTCTACAGTATATCTCTATATCTACCTATACAGTATATCTCTATCTCTACAGTATATATCTAGCTCTACAGTATATATCTATATCTACCTCTACAGTATATCTTTATCTCTACAGTATATCTCTATCTCTACAGTATATCTCTATCTCTACAGTATATCTCTATCTCTACAGTATATCTCTATATCTACCTCTACAGTATATCTCTATCTCTACAGTATATCTCTATCTCTACAGTATATCTCTATCTCTACAGTATATCTCTATCTCTACAGTATATCTCTATCTCTACAGTATATCTCTATATCTACCTCTACAGTATATCTCTATCTCTACAGTATATCTCTATCTCTACAGTATATCTCTATCTCTACAGTATATCTCTATATATACCTCTACAGTATATCTCTATATCTACAGTATATCTCTATCTCTACAGTATATCTCTATCTCTACAGTATATCTCTATCTCTACATTATATCTCTATCTCTACAGTTTATCTCTATCTCTACAGTATATCTCTATCTCTACAGTATATCTTTATCTCTACAGTATATCTCTATCTCTACAGTATATCTCTATCTCTACAGTATATCTCTATCTCTACAGTATATCTGTAGATATACACACACACACACACACACACACACACACACACACACACACACACACACACACACACACACACACACACACACACACAGTTTACTGATGTGACTGTTGAAGAGCAGGGGGCCCGGCGATTGAAGAGCAGGTCTCATGTTCATCATCACACCTCAGGCTCCGCTCTTCTTTCTTCCAGGAAGCTTCACATTGTGGAGGTTGCCATGCCTCCCGTGTGCTGTTAACACACCTTGCAATTTGATCCCTTTGAAGGGCCTTCATCACATCATGGTATAGTCCTTACATGTTGGAGGAGGGTCTTCCCATCCCAGGAAGCATCATTAAACTTGTCGCCTAGAGGAACATCAATCAACCAGAAGAAGAACATCTTCCCCCAGCAGTATTCACTCACTGACAGACACCGAGATCCGCCATTACATCACCACACACTTGTTGGGTTTTGATGTGATATTACCCGTTTAAAAGTACACACATCTTCTGTGAATTAACAGACGCAACGTATTTAGAATGTTTTTAAACATTCACAAGCACACGTAGGAGATATTAAAACTTTAACAGGGACATTTATTCCGGCACGTTGAAATTGTTTGAATTAGTTACTGTAACAATTAAGTGTATTGTCTCACATATATATATAAAAAATAGTACTGTCTTCTTGCTTGGAGCAGAGGGAAAGCATTTTAGAGTGTAGGCCCACCTAGGTAGCTCTTATCACAGACAATTGATGACAACTACTTTTCAACGCAGGTGAAATGACCTTCAAGTTCACCATGAACATTCATTTGAGATGATTCTTAACCTATTTGAATGCTAATTGAAGGTATAGGGTTATTACAATTCTCTAATTAGGAGCTGTGGTCGGACATTAGAGGTGCTTCTCATCAACCTAATCATGAGGACTTTATAAATTATGCAGGGAAGCAGTGGTTTGGAAAACTTTTCCCAGGAGGAATTATAGTGATGAATTCCACGTCGTTTGGACATTGGCATTAATTCCCAGACATGTGAGGTTCACCTCTCTCTCAGACTCTGATTCCCGAATTATTTAGAATTACCCGGCGCTCAGAATGACGGTTTTAGTGTAAGATTGTCCTGATTTTCTACATGGATGATCGTCGGCAGGAACAAAGTTATGAGCATCCTAATCCATCTGGAACTTAGCAAACAGGCCACCCGAGGCCATTATCCAAATAAAACATCAAGAACACTGTATGACAGGTTTGCTGATAAGCACAAACAACAGTTCGTGTTGAAACACAACTTCTCTTTTGACATCTTGAACCTCTTGCCAACCCCTTTCTTCTCAAATACTTGTGGGCCTGGAGAATTCACCCCAATCCCTCCAGGCAGAGAGAGTTTAACAGCAACAGCAGCAACTCTGAGAGACTGAAATATGAGGCAAAAGCCTCTCTCTCCTTTCCTTACATCCAGCTACGTCTAGTACACATCTACACCATACGGATGACCTCAGCAGGCCCGCCGTGGTTTTAAGCAAGTCCACTTTCAGCTCCTGCGATAGACTCCCAGCCTTCCATACTCTGTCAGAAGGTTCTTAAAGAAGCAGTTTGCCAGCAGGTTTAGGGCCACACCATCAATCTTGAGTGGCTGACAACGGAAGAGAGGGTGGCAGAGGGGGCTGAGATGGAGGAACGAGATGGCGGTCTAAGTGGGTCACAGGCCTCGGACCGAAGCGAAGGCAGCTGCCCCCTCGGAGGAGAGCGTCTTCCCAAGCAGAGCGAACGCAGAGTGACAGTTGGTCGGGGACGTTGGAGAGCTATGCCTGCTGCTGACCACAGTAGCTTCACACATCGGACCCATGGTGGTCCTAGATATGCACAGGTCAGCTAAAAGTTGGCTAAGGAACTTGGATTGTTTCACGAACTGAGGGAGCACAGCAGCAGGAGCATCATTATAAACCTACTTGTTAACGTTTACGTAGTGTTTCCAGGTACTCCATTTCAAATGTTGATTAAAAAACATGCTTTCAATTGCCCTTTATTGCTGATAAACAGCAATGCTATTTTAGCCCTTGAACAGGATATTTGAAAACATATTTTTAGACCATAAACCGAAGACGCTGAGTATATCAAATATATCAAATCATCAGTCACTTGGAAGAAAATAAAAAAGGAAAGGGATGCTGATTTTCCTGACCAGTGCAACTCCAACGGTCCGTAGACTCTTCCATATGACAGCGACATATACTGTATCTCGTTTCTAAATGAACGGAAATACACATTTTGTTGGCATGTCAAGTGGGTGAGAAATATGTAAATGCCTTAAAATATTTAATTTACAAATTTCATGGGTCCCTTTTAAAAATTGAATTTCCTTCAGACCTGTTACCAATGGAGACACTAACATGGGTAGGATGCAAGTTAAATTGCATTTTTTAACTTTTCCTCTGAAACTACAGTAAACAGAGCATGGCTCCCAAAACAACAACTTGATTTACTGGGACAAGTGGTATGGAAAAGTGAGATTTAATGAGGTATGTTCAATGGAAGGGTGATGAAATGGATGTGAATAGGTAAGTCATGTATGTCATACTGTATGTCTAAAAATACTGTAAGAAGATGTAAACAATAGTACAATATTGTAATTACCTATTGAGATACGTTACCTATTAATTCATAATCAGTTTAGGGGTAATGACTAAGCATATGTTATTTGTAAGAAGGTCGTAGTCTCCAACCATGGTGCCGACAGAGATGGTCGCCTCGCTTCAGGTCCTTAGGAAATTATACAGTTATTTGTTTTTTTATGTATGATTTCTTACATTGTATTATATGTATTTATATGTATATATATTATATGCACAGAAAATCTCAAGTGTTATTAAGTACAGCCGGGAAGAACAATTGGATATAAAAGCGATGTCAATTTACCAACATTACGATCAGGAATACGTCTTTCCCGAAGCGGATCCTTTGTTTCGGACCTCCACCCTGGACATGGGCTCTTATCCCAGAGGCCGACGCAAAACAACGAGGTCGCCGCAAGAGAGGCAGACGGAGCGGCCTACTGGTCAGACTCAGATGGCGAGCACACCATCCACCGCTTCCTAGCATATTACTCACCAATGTCCAATCTCTAGATAACAAGGTGGACAAAATAATGGCACGAGTTGCCTTCCAGAGAGACATCAGAGATTGTAACATTCTGTTTCACGTAAACATGGCTCACTCGGGATATGTTGTCAGAGTCGGTACAGCCACCCGGTTTCTTCATGCATCGCACCGACAGAAACAAACATCTCTTTGGTAAGAAGAAGAGTGGGGGTGTATGCCTTATGATTAACGACTCATGGCGTAATCACAACAACATACAGGAACTCAAGTTATTTTGTTCACCTGACCTAGAATTCCTTACAATCAAATGCCGACCACATTATCTTCCAAGAGAATTCTCTTCGATTATAGTCACAGCAGTGTATATCCCCCCAAGCAGATACCTCGTCGGCCTTGAAGGAACTTCACTGGACTCGATGTAAACTGGAAAACATACTTCCTAAGGATGCATTTATTGTAGCTGGGGATTTTAACAAAGCTAACCTGAGAACAAGACTTCCTAAATTCAATCAGCATATCGAATGCTCGACACGAACTGGTAGCATTCTGGATCATTGCTACTATAACTTTCGTTATGTTTACAAAGCCCTCCCCCTTCTGCCTTCGACAAATCTGACCATGACTCCATTTTGTTGCTCCCAGCCTATAGACAGAAACTAAAAGAGGAAACGCCCGTGTTCAGGTCTATCCAACGCTGGTCTGACCAATCGGATTCCACGTTTCAAGATTGATTCGATCACAAGGACTGGGATATGTTCCGGATAGCCTCAAACAATAACATTGATGTATATGCTGACTCGGTGAGCGAGTTTATTAGCAAGTGCATCGGAGATGTCGTACCCACTGTGACTATTAAAACCTTCCCTAACCAGAAACTGTGGATTGATGGCAGCGTTCGCACAAAACTGAAAGCGGGAACCACCGCTTTTAATCACGGCAAGGCGACTGGAAACATGACTGAATACAAACAGTGCAGCTATTCCCTCCGCAAGGCAATCAAACAAGCACAACGTTAGTATAGAGACAAACTAGAGTTGCAATTCAACGGCTCAAACATGAGACGTATGTGGCAGGGTCTACAGTCAATCACGGATCACAAAAAGAAAACCAGCCTCGTCGCGGACATCAATGTCCCAGACAAATTTGCTTGCTTTGAGGACAATACAGTGCCACTGACACTGCCCGCTACCAAAGCCTGTGGGCTCTCCTTCACTGTAGCCAACGTGAGTAAAACATTTAAACATATTAACCCTCGCAAGGCTGCCGGCGCAGACGGCACCCTTAGCCGCGTCCTCAGAGCATGTGCAGGGCAGCTGGCTGGTGTGTTTACGGACATATTCAATCAATCCCTATCCCAGTCTGCTGTCCCCACATGCTTCAAAATGGCAACCATTGTTCCTGTTCCCTAGAAAGCTAAGGTAACTGAACTAAATGAATATCGCCCCGTAGCACTTACTTCTGTCATCATGAAGTGCTTTGAGAGACTAGTCAAGGATAATATCACCCTTACCTTACCTAATACCCTTGACCCACTCCAATTTGCTTACCGCCCCAATAGGTCTACTGACGATGCAATCACCATCACACTGCACACCACCCTATCCCATGTGGACAAGAGGAATACCTATGTAAGAATGCTGTTCATTGACTACAGCTCAACATTTAACACCATAGTACCCTCCAAACTCGTCATTAAGCTCGAGACCCTGGGTCTCGACCACGCCCTGTGCAACTGGGTCCTGGACTTTCTGACGGGCCGCCCCCAGGTGGTGAAGGTAGGAAACAACATCTCCACCCCACTGATCCTCAACACTGGGGCCCCACAAGGGTGCGTTCTCAGCCCTCTCCTGTACTCCATGTTCACCCACGACTGCGTGGCCATGCACGCTTCCAATTCAATCATCAAGTTTGCAGATGACACTAAAGTGGTAGGCTTGATTACCAACTATGACGAGACGGCCTACAGGGAGGAGGTGAGGGCCCTCGGAGTGTGGTGTCAGGAAAATAACCTCACACTCAACGTCAACAAAACAAAGGAGGTGACAAACTGAAATGTTCCACCCACACAGACAGCGAGGCTGAAGAAAGGAGGCTGAAGAAGGTTGGCTTGTTACCTAAAACACTCACAAACTTTTACAGATGCGCAATCGAGTATCACCACCTGGTACGGCAACTGTACCGCCCTCAACCGCAAGGCTCTCCAGAGGGTAGTCCAGCCTGCACAACGCATCACCGAGGGAAAACTACCTGCCCTCCAGGACACCTACACCACCCGATGTCACAGGAAGGCCAAAAAGATCATCAAGGACAGAGAGAGAGAGACAGAGACAAACAGAGTGAAACGGAGAGAGAGAGAGATGGGGGGGGTAGAGAGACAGAGAAAGAGAGAGACAGAGAGACCGAGAGAGAGAGAGAGAGAGAGAGAGAGAGAGAGAGAGAGAGAGAGAGAGAGAGAGAGAGAGAGAGAGAGAGAGAGAGAGAGAGAGAGAGAGAGAGAGAGAGAGAGAGAGAGAGAGATCAAAATCCAGAAAAGAGCCGTTAAATTCTACAACCACCTAAAAGGAAGCGATTCCCAAACCTTCCATAAGAAAGCCATCACCTACAGAGAGATGAACCTGGAGAAGAGTCCCCTAAGCAAGCTGGTCCTAGGGCTCTGTTCACAAACACAAACACACCCCACAGAGCCCCAGGACAACAGCACAATTAGACCCAACCAAATCATGAGAAAACAAAAAGATAATTACTTGACACATTGGAAAGAATTAACAAAAAAACAGAGCAAACTAGAATGCTATTTGGCCCTAAACAGAGAGTACACAGTGGCAGAATACCTGACCACTGTGACTGACCCAAACTTAAGGAAAGCTTTGACTATGTACAGACTCAGTGAGCATAGCCTTGCTATTGAGAAAGGCCGCCGTAGGCAGACATGGCTCTCAAGAGAAGACAGGCTATGTGCACACTGCCCACAAAATGAGGTGGAAACTGAGCTGCACTTCCTAACCTCCTGCCCAATGTATGACCATATTAGAGAGACATATTTCCCTCAGATTACACAGATCCACAAAGAATTCGAAAACAAATCCAATTTTGATAAACTCCCATATCTACTGGGTGAAATTCCACAGTGTGCCATCACAGCAGCAAGATTTGTGACCTGTTGCCACAAGAAAAGGGCAACCAGTGAAGAACAAACACCACTGTAAATACAACCCATATTTATGTTTATTTATTTTAACTTGTGTGCTTTAACCATTTGTACATTGTTACAACACTGCATATATATAATATGACATTTGTAATGTCTTTATTGTTTTGAAACTTCTGTATGTGTAATGTTTACTGTTCATTTTTATTGTTTATTTGACTTTTGTATATTACCTACCTCACTTGCTTTGGCAATGTTAACACATGTTTCCCATGCCAATAAAGCCCCTTGAATTGAATTGAATTGAATTGAGAGAGAGAGAGAGAGAGAGAGAGAGAGAGAGAGAGAGAGAGAGAGAGAGAGAGAGAGAGAGAGAGAGAGAGAGAGAGAGAGAGAGAGAGAGAGAGAGAGAGAGAGAGAGAGAGAGAGAGTCAGAGAGAGAGAGAGAGAGAGAGAGAGAGAGAGAGAGAGAGAGAGAGAGAGAGAGAGATAGACAAAGAGTCAGAGACAGAGAGAGAGAGAGAGAGAGAGAGAGAGAGAGAGAGAGAGAGAGAGTCAGAGACAGAGAGAGAGAGAGAGAGAGAGAGAGAGAGAGAGAGAGAGAGAGAGAGAGAGAGAGAGAGAGAGAGAGAGAGAGAGAGAGAGAGAGAGAGAGAGAGAGAGAGAGAGAGAGAGAGAGAGAGAGAGAGGAGGATCAGTTCTCTGTGGACGAGACAGGTAATGCTCTGCAGCAGCATTACTTCGGCATGAGTATAATCACTGATGGTATGTGTGTGTGTGTGTGTGTGTGTGTGTGTGTGTGTGTGTGTGTGTGTGTGTGTGTGTGTGTGTGTGTGTGTGTGTGTGTGTGTGTGTGTGTGTGTGTGTGTGTGTGTGTGTGTGTGTGTGTGTGTGTGTGTGTGTGTGTGTGTGTGTGTGTGTGTGTGTGTGTGTGTGTGTGTGTGCATCTCTCTCCTCTCTCTGTGTCATAACACTGATGTTATGGAGATTCCTAAAACACTCACAAACTTCTACAGATGCACAGTCGAGAGCATCCTGTTGGGCTGTATCACCGCCTGGTATGGCAACTGCACCTCCCTCAACCGCAAGGCTCTCCAGAGGGTAGTCTGCCCAACGCATCACCGGGGGCAAACTACCTGCCCTCCAGGACAGCAACAGCACCCAATGTCACAGGAAGGCCAAAAAGATCATCAAGGACCACAACCACCCGAGCCACTGCCTGTTCACCCCGCTATCATCCAGAAGGCGAGGTCAGTACAGGTGCATCAAAGCTGGGACCGAGAGATTGAAAAACAGCTTCTATCTCAAGGTCATCAGACTGTTAAACAGCCATCGCCAACATAGAGAGGCTGCTGCCTACATACAGACTCAAATCTCTGGCCACTTTAATAAATGGATTTAATAATGGTGTCAATGTTTACATATCCTACATTACTCATCTCATATGTATATACTGTACTCTACACCATCTACTGCATCTTGCCTTTGCCGCACGGCCATCGCTCATCCATATATTTATATGTACATATTCTTATTCCATCCCCTTTACATCTGTGTGTATTAGGTAGTTGTTGTGGAATTGTTAGATTACTTGTTAGTTATTACTGCCCGGTCGGAACAAGAAACGCAAGCATTTCGCTACACTCGCATTAACATCTGCTAACCATGTGTATGTGACCAATAAAATGTGATTTGATTTGATTTGCTAGTTCATAATGCTGAGAGAGAGTAGTAGTATGTTGTTGCAGAGTGCTACAGACCTACTCACGGAGAATACATTATATGCTCTAAACCCAGCAAATACATTCATTATACAAACGCTAACCTTGTATAATGAATACTTGCTGCTCAATCCTTGTGTGCCAGTATGAAATTACAACCATAAAGGCAATGTATACAGAATATGCAATACCATACACTAAGATCTGAGCACATCTTCGTGACAAAAATATATAAATCCTATAACGACAAGGGAGGGGGAAATACGAAGACGCTAAGACACAAACCAGAAGAACAACAGTCTGCGAGCTTCAAACAGTCTGAATGGAGGATTCCCTGCATCCCTTGATCATGTGAAATATGAGTGACAAACAAACTCTGGGAAAAGAGGTTGTGACTGGTTTCCATCAGCCCACTGACTGTGTGTCCTGGCCTGGGCTCCTGGGCTCCTGGTCTCCAACCATCCATCTGTATTGGATCCAGATGGGGGGGGGGGGGGGGCGACAGATTCGCTTGGCGACTTTAGCAAATATTAGGGAACAATACCCCAATTTATTGTTGATTACTGTCAGGGAAAAGTATAGTCCAATTGAATGGCAAAACATAAGAATGGAATGGACTTTTTTATTGTGTCTGTTTTCTCAAGTACGAGGGTCTCACAGGAGCTCTGGGGACGGTTTGAGTCACCGCTGCACTGTCATAAGGCTCACATGTCTATTACGCTAGACTCTAGAAAGCCACTGACCAACTCCTTCTCTTCCTAATATACTGGATCTGATCTGGGCCTATAGGTCGGGGTTTTTATGACAGTTATTTAGTCACCCAAATACAAATAAACAGAAGGGCGAAGGATGCTTACGCACAGTTCAATATTTTACAACCAAATTTACCACATAATGAAATTAACCAAGGCACATTTCATTATGAGTGAAAACTCGCTTCGTCCACATATGAAAATAAAGTTGCTGTCAAGGTTTATTTTCTCCAAGGGAATAGAAAAGTGACAGGCTTTCAGCGAAAGGGAGGTTAGAGGTGACATTTATCTCCTCCATGTTTCTCTCCTCCATGTTTCTATCCTCCATGTTTCTCTCCTTCCATGTCTCTCTCCTCCACGTTTCTCTCATCCATGACATGAGTGTGTTCCATGATGTCATATCCTGTGTTTAATCGATTGGTTGCTTACTGTGTAATCTGCATTGCCGTTGGCTAGTTATGACTGGTTAATCACTTTGTTTTTGTCATGATTTGTATTTGTTGTAAAAAACATTTCTTTGTGAACATTTCATAATGTTGCACCCCCGTAAACAAGGCGTCAGTGTCTCCAAGTTTAAAAAAACAAAATGTCTATAGTTTTCCTCCCCAATTGTTTGTTGTGCTTGTTTGCATCCTACATGTTTTCCCTCATCTATGTTTCCCTCCTCCATGTTTCTCTCCTCCATGTTTCCCTCCTCCATGTTTCTCTCCTCCATGTTTCTCTCCTCCATGTTTCTCTCCTCCATGTTTCTCTCCTCCATGTTTCCATCCTCCATGTTTCCCTCATCTATGTTTCCCTCATCTATGTTTCCCTCCTCTATGTTCCCTCTTCCATGTTTCTCTCCTCCATGTTTCTCTCCTCCATGTTTCCCTCCTCCATGTTTCCCTCCTCCATGTTTCCCTCCTCCATGTTTCCCTCCTTCATGTTTCTCTCCTCCATGTTTCTCTCATCCATGTTTCCCTCCCTCATGTTTCTATCCTTTATGTTTCTCTCCTCCATGTTTCTCTCCTCCATGTTTCCATCCTCCATGTTTCCCTCATCTATGTTTCCCTCCTCCATGTTTCCCTCCTCCATGTTTCTCTCCTCCATGTTTCCCTCCTCCATGTTTCCCTCTTCCATGTGTCTCTCCTCCATGTTTCCCTCATCTATGTTTCCCTCCCTCATGTTTCCCTCCCTCATGTTTCCCCCTCCATGTTTCTCTCCTCCATGTTTCCCTCCTCCATGATTCTCTCCTCCATGTTTTCCTCATCTATGTTTCTCTCCTCCATGTTTCCCTCCCTCATGTTTCCCTCCTCCATGTTTCTCTCCTCCATGTTTCTCTCCTCCATGTTTCTCTCCTCCATGTTTCTCTCCTCCATGTTTCTCTCCTCCATGTTTCCCTCCTCCATGTTTCCTTTTTCCATGTTTCTCTCCTCCATGTTTCCCTCCTCCATGTTTCTCTCCTCCATGTTTCCCTCCTCCATGTTTCTCTCCTCCATGTTTCTCTAAACTCAAAGCAGACGTGTAATCAGTTTGGACATATTGTTGATATGGGTGTCTGCATCCTATGAAACAGTACATTTTCCCTTATGACTACTACAACGGATTCGGAAAAACAACAGCATTCAAAAGCGCTAGTGTCAAAGATGATTCCGACAGCCCATTTTTCAGCAATGACAAAACCGACCAAAAACCCACTTATGAAATGGGACTCATGGTTTCAGTCAAACGCTATCGGAGGGTTTCTCAGAACCTGGACAAATGTCTTGCGTAGTGGCACGAGATGCCCAGAGAAGACAGTAACACTATGAGGTTAGACTCTCTGTGGCCTTTTAGACACTGTGAACCATGCTCCCAACTAATCACACTGTGATCCATGCTCCCAACTAATCACACTGTGATCCATGCTCCCAACTAATCACACTGTGATCCATGCTCCCAACTAATCACACTGTGATCCATGCTCCCAACTAATCACACCGTGATCCATGCTCTCAACTAATCACTGTGCTCCGTGCTCTCAACTAATCACTGTGAACCATGCTCCCAACTAATCACACTGTGATCCATGCTCCCAACTAATCACACTGTTCCATGCTCTCAACTAATCACACTGTTCCACGCTCTCAACTAATCACTGTGATCCATGCTCCCAACTAATCACTGTGATCCATGCTCCCAACTAATCACTGTGATCCATGCTCCCAACTAATCACTGTGATCCATGCTCCCAACTAATCACTGTGATCCATGCTCCCAACTAATCACACTGTTCCATGCTCCCAACTAATCACTGTGATCCATGCTCCCAACTAATCACTGTGATCCATGCTCCCAACTAATCACTGTGATCCATGCTCCCAACTAATCACTGTGGTCCATGCTCTCAACTAATCACACTGTTCCATGCTCTCAACTAATCACACTGTTCCATGCTCCCAACTAATCACACTGTTCCATGCGCTCAACTAATCACACTTATCAGTGCCTGCATCACTCCTACCATTCAAACTGGAACATGTTTCACATTCCTCAATTGTGCGTGTGCGCGCGCGCGCGCGCGCGTGTGTGTGTGTGTGTGTGTGTGTGTGTGTGTGTGTGTGTGTGTGTGTGTGTGTGTGTGTGTGTGTGTGTGCGCATGTGTGTGTGTAGGGCCGATGCTGCTCACTGAGTGTGTGAGCAGGCGAGCGGTGAGCATCTGTCCAGGCTCCAGTCAGTGACGAGAACGCTTCACAAGTCCCTGCTCCTGAAACCTGCTCTTCTGGAAGAGTCCTCAGACAAGGCTGTTTACAATACAACACACACCCAGACATACAATGTCAAGAGTGTGCAGAGCTGTCATCAAGGTAAAGGGTGGCTACTTTGAAGAATCTCAAATATAAAATCTATTTTGATTTGTTTTACAATTTTCTTTGGTTACTAGATGATTCCATATGTGTTATTTCATAGTTTTGATTTCTTCACTATTATTCTACAATGTAGAAAATAGTAAAAATAAAGAAAACCCTTGAATGTGTAGGTGTGTCCAAACTTTTGACTGGTACTGTACAAGGATAGATGTACAACACACACACACACACACACACACACACACACACACACACACACACACACACACACACACACACACACACACACACACACACACACACACACACACACACACACACACACACACACACACACACACGCTCAGAGAGACATGTGTTTAGTGGTGTCACATTAGGTTATGTTTCTAATTTCTTCCTCTATTTTCAGTGCATTGGTCCAGCAGGCCAGTCATGCCACTTAGCATTCTGGGATTGGGTTCCAGGACCAATGGGGGTGCTTGACAACAGGAAGTACAGTGAAGAGATGTGGAACATTTGTAAGAAGTCTGCGCCAAAAAATACAAAAATAACATGCTGAGGAAGTGTATTTAGTATAGTTTTATTTACGATCATACTTTTTTTACATGTTTTATTTTTTTTAATTTTTTTTATTTTATAATTTAAAAACATTTTCTACAGAAGTCCATCCTCCATTTCCACCCTAGAGGAACTTCCACTGTTCTTTATGTAATATATTTTTTACACACAGTCCTATCGTGATCTGCCTGTGGCTGTTTTGAAACAGATTGAGCCCTTTCATTTGAACTGTTCAGTCGAACACAGACAACAGAAGTACTCTACATATGTAGTTTGGACATCTTCAAAAATAGTTTGGAGATGAGCTCAAACCTCAATTACCTAATCCAAACATACAGCACAATGATACACCAAATCCTGAGCTTAATTGGGGCCTTTTGCATTAAAGCATATTACTGAGGAATGTACACATCCATATATGACATGAACATTTCATATTTAAGTTATGCCATCTAAAATTCATGGGTTTCTATGGACATTTATTTAGTTAAATGGAAGATTTGTTAGCGCATAAAACCACAGGATATATGTTCAAAATATCAACATATGTTGTATTCAAGTTAATAAATCGAAAAGGCACAGTTTTACCAGAAAATGTTTTAACAGGAGAAAAAAAATCCAGTTTAATCATTTGACTGTCTATCAGTAGGCTTGTTAATACATTATTCTGCAAACATATCAAATGACAGCACGCTGGTCACATGCCAGACAACATAATGTAAACATTCTGGTGATGATAATCCCTTCCTCAATTCATTTAACGTGACAAAGCGCCATATACAGCAGGCCCACAAAATACACCTGCTATCTCTTAGCTAAATGTCTCTGTCAATAAAACATCATCTTAGATAAGGTGACATTGTTGCTCCAGCCCGGGCAACTACCGTAGAAGGGGCGATGTGCATAGGCGTCTGTATAATGCTAACTCTCATTGTTGTGATCAAAATAAATGGACTAGGGAGGAGCCCTTAGGTCAGGGGTCAGAGTGACAGGGGGGTCAGTGGATATTACCTTTATGCTTTGTGACAGCTACATGTCACTGTCAATCGCCTGGCAGCCGAGGCTTAATGGCGTTGGCTATAACTTGGAGCAAATATCAACAATGAATCTGTGTTGACAGGGCTGGATTCAAGGGCACATTGAACGATTCTGAAACCTTTGCTCATTGAAGTGCGATAATTATCCAAGGGTTTTGTCACTGGCGGCTGCTGGTGGCTGGTGACTGTCAAATGACTGCAGACTAAGTTGAGGTCTTCTGCCTCTAACTCTACACTCAATGGCAACCAAGGAGAAAAGTTGTGATGTCATATTTATACAACTTCATTTTGTGCACTGTTTAAATTTTCCAGCAACACTTATTTTTCTTATGAACAAATATTAGAGCTCTTTATACAATCACAACTGTTCCTGCTAAAACTAGTTCTGACTCCAAACGTAATCCCTCAATCCTACCATAAACACCATCAACAGTCTGTATTTGTATATCATTCTATATTTACAAGTGATGGAGCAGTATTTCATAGCAATGACTTCCCCTCCAGTTAGAGTACAAACAGTGGACTTTACACTGGGCTCTCCTCTCGCTGTGTTCCGGGAGAGGTTCACCTCCGTGACACTAGGGGGTGCTTCAACACAATCCTCTCACGCATCACCATCACCCATCACTGTCTACTCACACTCAGAGGATAACAAAACTCCAACATTACACCACAACAACAGAGAGAGAGACAGAGGGAGAGAGAGAAAAGAGAAAGCGAGACAGAGGGTGCGAGAGAGAGAGGAAGATGTAGAGAAAGAGAGGAGAGAGAAAAGAGAGAGAGAGAGAGAGAGAGAGAGAGAGAGAGAGAGAGAGAGAGAGAGAGAGAGAGAGAGAGAGAGAGAGAGAGAGAGAGAGAGAGAGAGAGAGAGAGAGAGAGAGAGAGAGAGAGAGAGAGAGAGAGAGAAAAGACGCCCGCTTCACGTTACCAGCCTTTTACTTGTTCATTTGATATTCATCAGCTTTGAAGCTAACCTCTGACATCCTTCAACATCTCAGATACAAGTGGCCTGAGCCTTCTTTCAATAGCCTTTTCTCTTGTGTCTCTTACATGGCCGAGCGGGCTTACGTACCAACAATCCTCTGTTCCAGAGGGGTAGAGCCAGAGAGGTGAAGGGGGTCCAGTTGCAACACAATACAAACAGAGCAAGAGAGAGGGGAGGGGGGTAGAGAGACAGAGAGAGGAGACAGACAGATAGATAGAGAGAGAGAGAGACAGAGACAAACAGAGTGAGACAGAGCGAGAGAGAGATATAGAGGGGGGGTAGAGAGACAGAGAGAGACAAATAGAGCGAGAGGAGAGAGACAGAGACAGACAGAGACAGAGACAGAGAGAGACAAATAGAGCGAGAGAATCAGAGTCTGAGACAGAGAGAGAGAGAGACAGAGAGAGACAGAGAGAGACAGAGAGAGACAGAGAGAGACACAGAGAGAGAGTGAGAGAGAGAGACAGAGAGAGACAAATAGAGCGAGAGAGACAAATAGAGCGAGAGAGAGAGACTGGGACAGAGACAGAGACAGAGACAGAGAGAGAAAGAGAAAGAGAAAGAGACATAGACATAGACAGAGACAGAGACAGAGACAGAGACAGAGACAGAGAGACAGAGAGACAGAGAGACAGAGAGAGAGAGACTGAGACAGACAGACAGACAGACAGAGAGAGAGAGAGAGAGAGAGAGAGAGAGAGAGAGAGAGAGAGAGAGAGAGAGAGAGAGAGAGAGAGAGAGAGAGAGAGAGAGAGAGAGAGAGAGAGAGAGAGAGAGAGAGAGAGAGAGAGAGAGGGGAGGATCAATTCTCTGTGGAAGAGACAGGTCATGCTCTGCAGCAGCATTTCTTCGGCATGAGTATAATCACTGATGGTGTGTTTGTGTGTGTGTGTGTGTGTGTGTGTGTGTGCATCTCTCTTCTCTCTGTGTCATAACACTGATGTTATGGAGATTCCTAAAACACTCACAAACTTCTACAGATGCACAGTCGAGAGCATCCTGTTGGGCTGTATCACCGCCTGGTATGGCAACTGCACCTCCCTCAACCGCAAGGCTCTCCAGAGGGTAGTCTGCCCAACGCATCACCGGGGGCAAACTACCTGCCCTCCAGGACACCTACATCACCCGATGTCACAGGAAGGCCAAAAAGATCATCAAGGACCACAACCACCCGAGCCACTGCCTGTTCACCCCGCTATCATCCAGAAGGCGAGGGCAGTACAGGTGCATCAAAGCAGGAACCGAGAGACTGAAAAACAGCTTCTATGTCAAGGCCATCAGACTGTTAAACAGCCAACATTAATACAGAGAGGCTGCTGCCAACATACAGACTCAAATCACTGGCCACTTGAATTAAGGATTTAATAATGGAATCGCTTGTCACTTTAAATAATGCCACTTTAATAATGTTTACATATCCTACATTACTCATCTCATATGTATATATTGTATTTTATACCATGTATTGCATCTTGACTATGCCATCGCGCATCCATATATTTATATTCTTATTCCATCCCCTATACATCTGTGTGTATACGGTAGTTGTTGTGAATTTGTTAGATTACTTGTTAGATATTACTGCGCTGTCGGACTAGAAGCACAAGCATTTCGCTATATTCACATTAACATCTGATAACCATGTGTATGTGACCAATAACATTTGATTTGATTCCAATTGTTAGGCTAAAGCGGTTTAAGGTTTAAAGCGGGACGGTAGAGTTGAAATGTCAGCCCCTATTGAATAGCTTCGTTGGTATCAGTTGACTCTCTGTCGGCCATTACCGACATCATAGTTAGTTACTATGCTTGGCTGCAATGGGCAGATTTATGTTTAAAAAAAATGGGTGGGGGAGATTTTGGATAAGATCCGGGTTCCGGGTTTTGGGCACCCGAGTAGCGGAGCGGTCCAAGGCATTGCATCTCAGTGCTAGAGGCGTCACTACAGACCCTGGTTTGATCCCAGGCTGTATCACAACCGGCCATGATCAGGAGTCCCATAGGGCGGCGTACACTTGGCCCAGTGTTGTCCGGGTTAGGGGAGGGTTTAGCCGGGGTAGGCCGTCATTGCCTAGTTAAATAAAGGTTAAATTAAACAAATAAAAAATTCAGTGGAACTGACCATCAATACATGTACACACTGACTTAGACACGCACACACACCACAGGAGGCTGCTGAGGGGAGGACGGGCATAAAATAATGGCTGGAATGGAGTAAATGGAATGGTATCAAACACATGGAAACCATGTGCTTAATGAGTTCCATACCATTCCATTTATTCTGTTTCAGCCATTATTATGAGCCCGTCCTCCCAAATTAATGTGTCACCAGCCGCCTGTGGTGCACCACTAAATTTGGATTAGATGAATGTTGTTATGTATTGTAGCCAAACAATAATCTAAACCTCCGCCACAAGAATTCTGATATGTAACAACAGCCATTGATTGGGTGGATTTGAACCCTCTACAGCATGTGAATGATGTCATCCCATGCCATATTTCATAACAGCGCTAACCTGAAGTATTCTTGCTAAGAGGACAGACCCAAATGAGGATGATCGCATGTGAACGACAGACAATCCTGGATCAGACCTGTCTGGCAGAGAGACTGACACACACTGGTCACGCTTTGTCACGTGAGTCTCCTCACACACAATCCTATGTGTGTGTGTGTGTGTGTGTGTGTCCGTGTGTCTGTGCGTGCGTAACGTGCCTGCATGTGTGTGTGTGTGTACGTGTTGCTCTCTTCAGCTGCATGAACGTTCCTGTTGACATTAAGCAGCTAAACAGTACCAGCTTGCAGTGGCTCTTAACCTTGCCTTCTCAGAGTCTCTGAGTCGGGCTAATGAAGTCCTGAAAGACTTCCTGAGTCCCTCATATGGCTTTGTTTAGGAGGAGCCCCTTTCCTCTCTAGCTCTCCTCTTCTCTTCTCCCCCCTGTCCAAGAATACCATTACCCCGTTGAGTCAGGCACACGGGCCCTGAAATACATGAGTCCAATGAGCCAGGCACACAGGCCCTGAAATACATGACTCCATTGAGTCAGGCACACAGGCCCTGAAATACGTGAGTCCAATGAGCCAGGTCCACAGGTCCTGAAATACATTACCCCACTGAGCCAGGCCCACAGGCTCTGAAATACATTACCCCACTGAGCCAGAACCACAGGCTCTGAAATACAGACCAGAGCTAAAAGTAAGGCCATCTCTATTACAAACCGTCACTATACTGGAAGTAGGATGTGTAAAACATTACACCGTGGAGTGTGCAGAGAGAGAGAGAGAGAGAGAGAGAGAGAGAGAGAGAGAGAGAGAGAGAGAGAGAGAGAGAGAGAGCGAGAGAGAGAGCGAGAGAGAGAGCGAGAGAGAGAGAGAGAGAGAGAGAGAGAGAGAGAGAGAGAGAGAGAGAGAGAGAGAGAGAGAGAGAGAGAGAGAGAGAGAGAGAGAGAGAGAGAGAGAGAGAGAGAGAGAAAGTTTTCACATAAGCCCTCGGGCTTCCAACCACACCAGCACACTGTTCTTATTTTTAATTTTAATTGATCTGTATTGTTGTCTATCCCTTGTTTTCTTTGGTGCAAATAAATTAAAGTAAAAAAATAAAATAAAAAAAGAAGAGAGAGGAGGGAGAAGAGAAAAAAGAAAGTACAGAGATTTTTTTTCTCAGCAGTGAAAGAATTCAAATCCCCCCATCGCCTTTTGTGGACGTGTAATGGCACTTCAGTTTAATTTGAAGGTTTGTGTGTACTCCATAGAGGGAAATTGTTTCTATGTGGTTGTGTGTGGTAGTCTATTGAAGGAGTGAGAGTGAGAGTGAGAGAAGCGTGCATACATGGCAAATAAAACAGCCGCGGAGGCAATTGAATTTGTATTCACACTAAAGTAGGCTAACCCAGTTATTAAAAGCCAGAAATCAAATAGCAGAAGCTGATATACGGTATCGAGGCAGCATCCTGGAGTGCTAGGACTCTCCTCGTATTCAACGTGTTTCCTGCCTCTCTATGTCGTGGTGTAAAGGATTGGTAATAGATCACGGCGCTTAAAGGCCGTATTGATGTGAGGGTTTTGTAACAGGGAGGAAAAAGCATTCAACACGTCTGTTCTTCAAGACTGCTAATACACCCCACGGTATTCCGTCCTTATCGGTTCGGAGAAGGAGATATTACAGTATATGTTTGGTTTGTCACAGTCAGACACACACTCTTCTCTGTGTATATTCAGGAATGTGTGCATTTGGGGGATTTTGGATGTAAAAAAAATTGAAATGAAGAGACCAATTCGTTCCCCCCTTCTGAGGAGGAGAAAGGCATGTTTTCATAAAAGCCTAAGAGCTGAGAAATGACAAGTCACCCTGCGTTTGTTGTGGACTATATTGACTCCCTGGGCTCTCTGAGTTTCATTACAGACACGAGGTAAAACAGGGAAACATTTGTTTCGTTTGAATCTCAAATCTTTCTGTTTTCCGTCGGTGTGTACATGCTGGTGTCCGTGTATGCATGTGCATGTGCGTGTGTGTATGCGTGTGTATGCGTGTGTGTGTGCGTGTGTGTGTGTGTGTTTGTGTGTGTGCGTGTGTGTGTGTTTATGTGTGTGTATGTGTATGTGTGTGTGTGTGTGTGTGTGTGTAGAAGAGGTGGTGGAGGATTAAGAAAAGGAGGAGTAGAGGAGAGATGGAGAGATGGAGAGAGGTGGTGGGGCAGCTCCAGCTCCGTCCCCAGCTCCATCCCCAGCTCCATCCCCATGCCCAGCTCCAGCTTCAGCCCCAACTCCAGCTCCAGCCTCAACTCCAGCTCCAGCCCCAAAACCAGCTCCAGCCCCAACTCCAGCTCCAGCCCCAAAACCAGCTCCAGCCCCAACTCCAGCTCCAGCCCCAACTCCAGCTCCAGCCCCAAAACCAGCCAGCTCCAGCCCCAACTCCAGCTCCAGCCCCAACTCCAGCTCCAGCCCCAACTCCAGCTCCAGCCCCAAAACCAGCTCCAGCCCCAACTCCAGCTCCAGCCCCAACTCCAGCTCCAGCCCCAACTCCAGCTCCAGCCCCAAAACCAGCTCCACCCCCAACTCCAGCTCCAGCCCCAACTCCAGCTCCAGCCCCAAAACCAGCTCCACCCCCAACTCCAGCTCCAGCCCCAACTCCAGCTCCAGCCCCAAAACCAGCCAGCTCCAGCCCCAACTCCAGCTCCAGCCCCAAAACCAGCTCCAGCCCCAACTCCAGCTCCAGCCCCAACTCCAGCTCCAGCCCCAACTCCAGCTTCAGCCCCAACTCCAGCTCCAGCCTCAACTCCAGCTCCAGCCTCAACTCCAGCTCCAGCCCCAAAACCAGCTCCAGCCCCAACTCCAGCTCCAGCCCCAACTCCAGCTCCAGCCCCAACTCCATCTCCAGCCCCAAAACCAGCTCCAGCCCCAACTCCATCCCCATGCCCAGCTCCAGCTTCAGCCCCAACTCCAGCTCCAGCCTCAACTCCAGCTCCAGCCTCAACTCCAGCTCCAGCCCCAGCTCCAGCTTCAGCCCCAACTCCAGCTCCAGCCTCAACTCCAGCTCCAGCCTCAACTCCAGCTCCAGCCCCAAAACCAGCTACAGCCCCAACTCCAGCTCCAGCCCCAACTCCAGCTCCAGCCCCAGCCACCATGGTGGTCTTTTCATCCAGCATGCTGCAGCATCTGCCAGAGGAGAGAGGAGCAGCTCAATGTACCCTAGCTGGGGCTAGAAGAAGGAGAGAGCCGGAGAGCCACAGCTTTCCTCTGTTAGCCAGGAGTCAGTGCACGGCCAGAGATGCCATCTGATACAAGTCTATCATAATAAAGGTCCAGCATGGGGCTAAATGAGTTTCCACCTCCGCCGTGCGAGGGGCTAATGACAAAACAGAACAGCTCCCCATGCTCTGGGGCCGCCGCTAGGTTTAGTCAGGGCATATGGCACTTGCTTAAACTGCCTGGCTCCTCCATGGAGGGAGAGGAGGCTCTCCAGTTAAAGACACAGTGCCTCCCGGTTGACACTAAGTCTAGTCAACATACACAGGCCCGGCCACACGGAGAACCCGTCACTAAGCAACACAACAACTGTAGCAGAAGCTGCTGTGGCGATTTTTCTGGGCCCTCAGTCGAAGGTCTGATAACTGTGTGTCTAACACGGGCGGAAATCAGTAATAGCTTTTGTAGATTTATATTCATTTGCGGGATTTAATGTCTTAAATGGCAGGCGATCAACACTGGAAACAAAATGGTTGTTGGAGGGGGGTCGGAGCTTAAAATACACAACATTCTGATAGCTTACTTTATGGTCCCCAAGTTATCCAAATTAGCTTAAAGGATTGATCATTCTTCAATAATATAACACTGTTACTGAGCCCCTAAACTGTGACTTGTCTTTTTCTGGTTTTGTCAACCACTAAATAGGGGGCTTGGTTTTGGAAATTAAAACAAAATCGCATAACAAGCCATTTTAATTTGATTAATTCATTGTTGTGTTTCGATGCCGAGCAAAGGCAAGCCATGACGGTTCTACATTATCTGTTCCACTGACTAATGACAATTTCCTGCACAATAACATCAGTAACAAACCTAAGAGCGAGTTTCGCCTTGAAATCACAGGCAAGTCAAAGCCAAAGGGGAACAAAAAACCTTGTCTTAATTCCACTATGAGGCTACTGGTGGCTGCAACTTTAAACAGGATAATTGGATGCTCCAAAATTAAATTAGCCTTCATTTTCCTTTTTGTGGCAGGCAGTTGAGGACACGGCCATGTTTACAAACAAACACTGTCAAAAGACCCTTATAAGAAGAATGAAGAGTGACCTCTCAATCTCCAAGCTCAAGGCCGTTCTGGCTGAACACACACCACAAACAACCAAGGTATCTACAATGGAAAGCAATCTTTGAACACTGTCTCCAAAGACAACTTTCCATTTATATGTCAAGTAAGGTGACAGAGAATCCTAACTTGAGAGAATCCTGACTTGAGAGAATCTTGACTTTAGCCTCATTCCGAGCCTGAGTGAGTGAAGCAGGCCTGAACACCAAGCAGTGAAATGAACCACTGGAGCCCCCCACACGGACACATATGGGCCCCACTGTTCCTTCGTCTCCCCACCATAACCAGGGCTGGCATCAATAACCCACTGTACCAATTAGACCCTCATCAGCAGGGTGTGAGGCTGCAGGACTGCAGTGCGGCTGGCTACAGTCTGGAGCTCCATGTGTCGGTAGAGGTGATGGCTCTCCTCGCAGAGTCCCAGACACTCGCTCCCCAGCATTCCCACAGAAGTCCCTCTCTAGCTTCCATGTTCCCCCTCAGAGCGGGTGATTGCTTGCAGCTGGGGCACATTGAGAAGATTTGAATATTATGCAGAAGATTAGAGCAAACTAACTACATTATTCTCCAATTACGCTCATTTCATCCAACTGATGTCTCTATTTCCTTCCTTTTCCCTCGATTAGCCTAATGTGAAAATTGAAAGCGCTTAGGACTTGTTCCGATTGTTCCGTCTATTATTTCAATCATCTTTTATTGTAACTGTAAATAAAACGATTAGGGGCAGATCCAGCCGAGGAGGCTAGGGAGATTTCATTTTCAGGGATCTGCTTATCAACATTCTTGGAAGGTTTGGTGGAGCTTGGGAGAGGCTCTCTATCTCTCTGGCGTGGCGTTAAACCTAACCCCCCCCTCCCCCGATCCGAAGCCGCATTATGGTGGCAAATCTCAGTTTTTGAAGGAATTGCTATGCCTCCTTGTCATAAATAAATAAATCAATTAGTTTTACGAGGAACGTTTCGCCTTCTAACAACCAACACGGGTTCAAATCACTTCGTCTCACACGCCTAAGCCCCGCTTAATATCCCGCAAAGCCGTGTACCAATTATTAGAAGTACATGTGTGAGTATTGTCAGTGGATGTTGCGGATGCACCGAGGTATAACAATGTTAACTGGGGAGGGGAGTGGAAGGAACATGGAAGGAACAAAGCGATCACGTAAGTCTATGTGTAAAGCCCTTGCCGAGCAGCAAGGCTTCTCATTGGATTGTGGGTGTTCTAAGAGAGGAGGGAAACACAATATCTCAGAGATGATTTCGGATCAGAACGCCAAGGCTTCCTCCCATGTAGCGTTATCCCTATTTAGTTCTCTATTGATGCAACAAGTTCATTATCCTCACCAATTACACTGCTCACCCATTTGCTCCGGTACAGCAGGAATACTTCAGGTATGTGATGTGAAAGAACCACCTCACGTTGGGTAGAACAGAGCAATGTCTAAGGAAAGCAGCCTGGCAGTGACTCCTTTGAGGCCTCATCAGGAACGGACTGGGACCAGAAATCGGCCCTGGAATTTCTAAGACACTGGCCCATTTGTTCCCTTGAGGCTCTCACATCAGCCCATTTCTTTGCCTAGAAGCCCCCATTATTAGCAAAATAATGATAATTTTGTGCAAACGAAGCCCACATTTAGACCAGCCCACTGGGCTAAAAATAGACCAGCCCACTGGTCATTTGCCCGAACTGCTCTATGGCCAGTCTGCCCTTGGGCCTACTCTATGTTCTTGCACCACTCTGTAGCTCAAGGTAGATTAGGAGAGAAGTGTCATCAGGCCTGCTCTGTAGGACAGTGAGACACTGAACCACACATTTTTCCCCACACAATCTGATAGCGATCCTGTCAAAGAAAGATCTCACCAAAAGGGATTGCTATAGAATGCATCAACACTGCCGAAGTTAAATGAAAGATGAAACCAGTTAAAGTAAATGTTCTCTAAATTGTCCCTAAGGTAAAAATCCTATTAGATGAAAATAAATAAATCTTCAGCATTAATGTCCTCTCAAAAGAAATTGATCTTAAACCTGCATTTATATGGCTGGTTGGGTTTCTTTCTAACCCCGTTAGCTGACACTGAGCTACACTTGATATTTGTAGTGGTTATGAATTGGCCTTGTTAAATAATGAAAAGAAAGGGTTATATGTGTTATTACATTAAGTCATTACACACCATAGTCCACATTTAACATTGCTGTGACATTACATAGAAACCCCTTTGGGCTACGCAAGGCACCCTGTGGAATGTTTGTTTTGTTTTTCCTGTTCTGTCTCTGTCTCTGTCTCTGTCTCTGTCTCTGTCTCTGTCTCTGTCTCTGTCTCTCTCTCTCTCTCTCTCTCTCTCTCTCTCTCTCTGTCTCTGTCTCTGTCTCTGTCTCTCTCTCTCTCTCTCTCTCTCTCTCTCTCTCTCTCTCTCTCTCTCTCTCTCTCTCTCTCTCTCTCTCTCTCTCTCTCTCTCTCTCTCTCATTTACTTATATTTTGTCTCTGGTAATGAGGACATAGATGTTGATTTCAGTTGTACAGCAGTTGTTTCGTAGCTAGCAGGGTTGTTTATCCATCATGGCATTCCATTGGTCCATTGAACACCAGGGAGGAGGATTAACCCCCCCCCCCCCATCCCTACCGCATTTGAGGCCTTCCTCCCATATCCCAGTGTCATATCCTGCTCGGAATGGGCCGATCCAACCATCCAAACCTAAACTCCCTCCTGAATACCTGCTCCTAGAACACATTGCAGCAAATCCAAATATGTAGACCTCACGATGATGAGGTGACGATGATCTGATTTTGGAAAATGACAGTGATCAGGTAACTTCAGAGAAAACCCAGCATGAGAAGCATTCTAGACTGTATTACCCAGCGTATGTATTACCCAACTCAATCATCAAGTTTGCAGACGACACTACAGTGGTAGGCTTGATTACCAACATCGACGAGACGGCCTACAGGGAGGAGGTGAGGGCTTTCGGAGTGTGGTGTCAGGAAAATAACCTCACACTCAACGTCAACAAAACAAAAAAGATGATCGTGGACTTCAGGAAACAGCAGAGGGAGCACCCCCCCTATCCACATCGACGAGACAGTAGTGGAGAGGGTAGTACGTTTTAAGTTCCTCGGCGTACACATCACGGACAAACTGAATTGGTCCACCCACACAGACAGTGTGGTGAATTCGGCTTGTCACCAAAAGCACTCACAAACTTTTACAGATGCACAATCGAGAGCATCCTGTCGGGCTGTATCACCGCCTGGTACGGCAACTGCTCCGCCCACAACCGTAAGGCTCTCCAGAGGGTAGTGAGGTCTGCACAACGCATCACCGGGGGCAAACTACCTGCCCTCCAGGACACCTACACCACCCGATGTCACAGGAAGGTCATAAAGATCAGCAAGGACAACAACCACCCAAGCCACTGCCTGTTCACCCCGCTATCATCCAGAAGGCGAGGTCAGTACAGGTGTATCAAAGCAGGAACCGAGAGACTGAAAAACAGCTTCTATCTCAAGGCCATCAGACTGTTAAACAGCCACCACTAACATTGAGTGGCTGCTGCCAATATACTGACTCAACTCCAGCCACTTTAATAATGGAAAAATTGATGTAATACATGTATCACTAGACACTTTAAACAATGCCACTTTTATATGTTTACATACCCTACATTACTCATCTCATATGTATATACTGTACTCTATACCATCTACTGCATCTTGCCTATGCCGTTCTGTACCATCACTCATTCATATATTATTATGTACATATTCTTCATCCCTTTACACTTGTGTGTATAAGGTAGTTGTTGTGAAATTGTTAGGTTAGATTACTCATTGGTTATTACTGCATTGTCGGGAACTAGAAGCATTAACATCTGCTAACCATGTGTATGTGACAAATAACATTTGATTTGATTCGATATGTCAGAACAACACAGCTACTTAGACTCTGTCTACACAACAATACATACAGCCTACAACGGTGCTCTGTTTGAAGTAGTGGAAAACATGATTGTAGAACAGTACGTGACCATTAAAGGAGCTGGCTAGTGGGGGACAGACGCAGGCCTCACTGCGTGGCTTCACTCACAGCATGACACATTCTCCTGAACCACAGAGAGATACTGAGAGAGAGAGAGAGAGAGAGAGAGAGAGAGAGAGAGAGAGAGAGAGAGAGAGAGAGAGAGAGAGAGAGAGAGAGAGAGAGAGAGAGAGAGAGAGAGAGAGAGAGAGAGAGAGAGAGAGAGAGAGAAAGAAAGAAAGAGAGAGCAATAAAGAGACTAAGAAAGAGAAAGTTAGAGAGACACAGAGAGAGAAAGTGAGTGAGTGAGTGAGTGAGTGAGTGAGATAGGGAGGGAGGGAGGGAGGGTGCGTGTGAGAGAGAGAATGAGAAAACAAGAACGAGAGAGAGAGAGAGAGAGAGACAGAGAGAGAGAGAATGGACAGCAGTCCAAACAGAACAGTAACTGTGAGACTGAGACCATCACAGCCAGAGGCTCTGGGAGGAAAGGAACTGAGAAACCGCTGGTCTCACGGTGTGCCCATCCGCTGGAACCTGACGGAGCTCACAGGGGAGAGGATTGGACAACCACAATGGATGAGTGTTAAAAACACATCAACAGTGTTGTGTGGGTGAGTGTTAAAGCATAAGTCCATTTCCTGTTCATGGTTCATGTCCTGCCTCGGAAAATATCACACCACCGCTAATCCAGTGATTTAAATTAATTTATGGGGTGGTGTAGCTACAGAGCATTGCTGTGTTGTATTGTACGTCATAGATTGTGTTGTACCCTTTCACACGTGTTGATGAATGGTGAGCTCTTGTCTATTTAGTTTGGAAACTCATAATGTGACATGCCTCTTGACCTGCACTTGCAGTAAGTTAACCATAGAGGCATAAGAAACCGTATTAACCATAGAGGCATAAGAAACCGTATTAACCATAGAGACATAAGAAACCGTATTAACCACAGAGACATAAGAAACCGTATTAACCATAGAGACATAAGAAACCGTATTAACCATAGAGACATAAGAAACCGTATTAACCATAGAGACATAAGAAACCGTATTAACCACAGAGACATAAGAAACCGTATTAACCATAGAGACATAAGAAACCGTATTAACCATAGAGACATAAGAAACCGTATTAACCATAGAGACATAAGAAACCGTATTAACCATAGAGACATAAGAAACCGTATTAACCATAGAGACATAAGAAACCGTATTAACCATAGAGGCATAAGAAACCGTATTAACCACAGAGACATAAGAAACCGTATTAACCATAGAGACATAAGAAACCGTATTATTAACCATAGAGACATAAGAAACTGGATTATTAACCATAGAGGCATAAGAAACCGTATTAACCATAGAGACATAAGAAACCGTATTAACCATAGAGACATAAGAAACCGTATTAACCATAGAGGCATAAGAAACCGTATTAACCATAGAGACATAAGAAACCGTATTAACCATAGAGACATAAGAAACTGTATTAACCATAGAGGCATAAGAAACCGTATTATTAACCATAGAGACATAAGAAACCGTATTAACCATAGAGACATAAGAAACCGTATTAACCATAGAGACATAAGAAACCGTATTAACCATAGAGACATAAGAAACCGTATTAACCATAGAGACATAAGAAACCGTATTAACCATAGAGGCATAAGAAACTGTATTATTAACCATAGAGACATAAGAAACCGTATTAACCATAGAGACATAAGAAACCGTATTAACCATAGAGACATAAGAAACCGTATTAACCATAGAGACATAAGAAACCGTATTAACCACAGAGACATAAGAAACCGTATTAACCACAGAGACATAAGAAACCGTATTAACCATAGAGACATAAGAAACCGTATTAACCATAGAGACATAAGAAACCGTATTAACCACAGAGACATAAGAAACCGTATTAACCACAGAGACATAAAAAACCGTATTAACCACAGAGACATAAGAAACCGTATTAACCATAGAGGCATAAGAAACCGTATTAACCATAGAGACATAAGAAACCGTATTAACCATAGAGACATAAGAAACCGTATTAACCATAGAGACATAAGAAACCGTATTAACCATAGAGGCATAAGAAACTGTATTATTAACCATAGAGACATAAGAAACCGTATTAACCATAGAGACATAAGAAACCGTATTAACCATAGAGGCATAAGAAACCGTATTAACCATAGAGACATAAGAAACTGTATTAACCATAGAGACATAAGAAACCGTATTAACCATAGAGACATAAGAAACCGTATTAACCACAGAGGCAGAAGAAACTGTATTAACCATAGAGACATAAGAAACCGTATTAACCATAGAGGCATAAGAAACCGTATTAACCACAGAGACATAAGAAACCGTATTAACCACAGAGACATAAGAAACCGTATTAACCACAGAGACATAAGAAACCGTATAACCACAGAGACATAAGAAACCGTATTAACCACAGAGACATAAGAAACCGTATTAACCATAGAGGCATAAGAAACCGTATTAACCATAGAGGCATAAGAAACCGTATTAACCATAGAGACATAAGAAACCGTATTAACCACAGAGACATAAGAAACCGTATTAACCATAGAGACATAAGAAACGGTATTAACCATAGAGACATAAGAAACCGTATTAACCACAGAGACATAAGAAACCGTATTAACCACAGAGGCATAAGAAACCGTATTAACCATAGAGACATAAGAAACCGTATTAACCATAGAGACATAAGAAACCGTATTAACCACAGAGGCAGAAGAAACTGTATTAACCATAGAGACATAAGAAACCGTATTAACCATAGAGGCATAAGAAACCGTATTAACCACAGAGACATAAGAAACCGTATTAACCACAGAGACATAAGAAACCGTATTAACCATAGAGACATAAGAAACTGTATTAACCACAGAGACATAAGAAACCGTATTAACCACAGAGACATAAGAAACCGTATTAACCACAGAGGCATAAGAAACCGTATTAACCACAGAGACATAAGAAACCGTATTAACCACAGAGACATAAGAAACCGTATTAACCACAGAGACATAAGAAACCGTATTAACCATAGAGACATAAGAAACCGTATTAACCATAGAGGCATAAGAAACCGTATTAACCACAGAGACATAAGAAACCGTATTAACCATAGAGACATAAGAAACGGTATTAACCATAGAGACATAAGAACTGTATTAACCATAGAGACATAAGAAACCGTATTAACCATAGAGACATAAGAAACCGTATTAACCATAGAGACATAAGAAACCGTATTAACCACAGAGGCAGAAGAAACTGTATTAACCATAGAGACATAAGAAACCGTATTAACCATAGAGGCATAAGAAACCGTATTAACCACAGAGACATAAGAAACCGTATTAACCATAGAGGCATAAGAAACCGTATTAACCATAGAGACATAAGAAACCGTATTAACCATAGAGGCATAAGAAACTGTATTATTAACCATAGAGACATAAGAAACCGTATTAACCATAGAGACATAAGAAACCGTATTAACCATAGAGACATAAGAAACCGTATTAACCACAGAGACATAAGAAACTGTATTAACCATAGAGACATAAGAAACCGTATTAACCACAGAGACATAAGAAACCGTATTAACCACAGAGACATAAGAAACCGTATTAACCATAGAGACATAAGAAACGGTATTAACCATAGAGACATAAGAAACCGTATTAACCACAGAGACATAAGAAACCGTATTAACCATAGAGACATAAGAAACCGTATTAACCACAGAGACATAAGAAACCGTATTAACCACAGAGGCATAAGAAACCGTATTAACCACAGAGACATAAGAAACCGTATTAACCATAGAGGCATAAGAAACCGTATTATTAACCATAGAGACATAAGAAACCGTATTAACCACAGAGGCATAAGAAACCGTATTAACCACAGAGACATAAGAAACCGTATTAACCACAGAGGCATAAGAAACCGTATTAACCACAGAGACATAAGAAACCGTATTAACCATAGAGACATAAGAAACCGTATTAACCATAGAGGCATAAGAAACCGTATTATTAACCATAGAGACATAAGAAACTGTATTAACCATAGAGGCATAAGAAACTGTATTATTAACCATAGAGACATAAGAAACCGTATTAACCATAGAGACATAAGAAACCGTATTAACCACAGAGACATAAGAAACCGTATTAACCACAGAGACATAAGATACCGTATTAACCATAGAGGCATAAGAAACTGTATTAACCATAGAGGCATAAGAAACCGTATTAACCATAGAGGCATAAGAAACCGTATTATTAACCATAGAGACATAAGAAACTGTATTATTAACCATAGAGGCATAAGAAACCGTATTAACCATAGAGGCATAAGAAACTGTATTATTAACCATAGAGACATAAGATACCGTATTAACCATAGAGGCATAAGAAACTGTATTAACCATAGAGGCATAAGAAACCGTATTAACCATAGAGGCATAAGAAACCGTATTATTAACCATAGAGACATAAGAAACCGTATTATTAACCATAGAGACATAAGAAACTGTATTATTAACCATAGAGGCATAAGAAACCGTATTAACCATAGAGGCATAAGAAACTGTATTAACCATAGAGGCATAAGAAACCGTATTAACCATAGAGGCATAAGAAACCGTATTATTAACCATAGAGACATAAGAAACTGTATTATTAACCATAGAGGCATAAGAAACCGTATTAACCATAGAGGCATAAGAAACCGTATTAACCATAGAGACATAAGAAACCGTATTAACCACAGAGACATAAGAAACCGTATTAACCATAGAGACATAAGAAACCGTATTAACCATAGAGACATAAGAAACCGTATTAACCATAGAGGCATAAGAAACTGTATTATTAACCATAGAGACATAAGAAACCGTATTAACCATAGAGACATAAGAAACCGTATTAACCATAGAGGCATAAGAAACCGTATTAACCATAGAGACATAAGAAACTGTATTAACCATAGAGACATAAGAAACCGTATTAACCATAGAGACATAAGAAACCGTATTAACCACAGAGGCAGAAGAAACTGTATTAACCATAGAGACATAAGAAACCGTATTAACCATAGAGGCATAAGAAACCGTATTAACCACAGAGACATAAGAAACCGTATTAACCACAGAGACATAAGAAACCGTATTAACCACAGAGACATAAGAAACCGTATAACCACAGAGACATAAGAAACCGTATTAACCACAGAGACATAAGAAACCGTATTAACCATAGAGGCATAAGAAACCGTATTAACCATAGAGGCATAAGAAACCGTATTAACCATAGAGACATAAGAAACCGTATTAACCACAGAGACATAAGAAACCGTATTAACCATAGAGACATAAGAAACGGTATTAACCATAGAGACATAAGAAACCGTATTAACCACAGAGACATAAGAAACCGTATTAACCACAGAGGCATAAGAAACCGTATTAACCATAGAGACATAAGAAACCGTATTAACCATAGAGACATAAGAAACCGTATTAACCACAGAGGCAGAAGAAACTGTATTAACCATAGAGACATAAGAAACCGTATTAACCATAGAGGCATAAGAAACCGTATTAACCACAGAGACATAAGAAACCGTATTAACCATAGAGACATAAGAAACCGTATTAACCATAGAGACATAAGAAACTGTATTAACCACAGAGACATAAGAAACCGTATTAACCACAGAGACATAAGAAACCGTATTAACCACAGAGACATAAGAAACCGTATTAACCATAGAGACATAAGAAACCGTATTAACCACAGAGACATAAGAAACCGTATTAACCACAGAGACATAAGAAACCGTATTAACCATAGAGACATAAGAAACTGTATTAACCACAGAGACATAAGAAACCGTATTAACCATAGAGACATAAGAAACCGTATTAACCATAGAGACATAAGAAACCGTATTAACCATAGAGACATAAGAAACCGTATTAACCATAGAGACATAAGAAACCGTATTAACCATAGAGACATAAGAAACCGTATTAACCATAGAGACATAAGAAACCGTATTAACCACAGAGGCAGAAGAAACTGTATTAACCATAGAGACATAAGAAACCGTATTAACCATAGAGGCATAAGAAACCGTATTAACCACAGAGACATAAGAAACCGTATTAACCATAGAGGCATAAGAAACCGTATTAACCATAGAGACATAAGAAACCGTATTAACCACAGAGACATAAGAAACTGTATTAACCATAGAGACATAAGAAACCGTATTAACCACAGAGACATAAGAAACCGTATTAACCACAGAGACATAAGAAACCGTATTAACCATAGAGACATAAGAAACGGTATTAACCATAGAGACATAAGAAACCGTATTAACCACAGAGACATAAGAAACCGTATTAACCATAGAGACATAAGAAACCGTATTAACCACAGAGACATAAGAAACCGTATTAACCACAGAGGCATAAGAAACCGTATTAACCACAGAGACATAAGAAACCGTATTAACCATAGAGACATAAGAAACCGTATTAACCACAGAGACATAAGAAACCGTATTAACCACAGAGGCATAAGAAACCGTATTAACCACAGAGACATAAGAAACCGTATTAACCACAGAGGCATAAGAAACCGTATTAACCACAGAGACATAAGAAACCGTATTAACCATAGAGACATAAGAAACCGTATTAACCATAGAGGCATAAGAAACCGTATTATTAACCATAGAGACATAAGAAACTGTATTAACCATAGAGGCATAAGAAACTGTATTATTAACCATAGAGACATAAGAAACTGTATTAACCATAGAGACATAAGAAACCGTATTAACCACAGAGACATAAGAAACCGTATTAACCACAGAGACATAAGATACCGTATTAACCATAGAGGCATAAGAAACTGTATTAACCATAGAGGCATAAGAAACCGTATTAACCATAGAGGCATAAGAAACCGTATTATTAACCATAGAGACATAAGAAACTGTATTATTAACCATAGAGGCATAAGAAACCGTATTAACCATAGAGGCATAAGAAACTGTATTATTAACCAGAGAGACATAAGATACCGTATTAACCATAGAGGCATAAGAAACTGTATTAACCATAGAGGCATAAGAAACCGTATTAACCATAGAGGCATAAGAAACCGTATTATTAACCATAGAGACATAAGAAACCGTATTATTAACCATAGAGACATAAGAAACTGTATTATTAACCATAGAGGCATAAGAAACCGTATTAACCATAGAGGCATAAGAAACTGTATTAACCATAGAGGCATAAGAAACCGTATTAACCATAGAGGCATAAGAACCCGTATTATTAACCATAGAGACATAAGAAACTGTATTATTAACCATAGAGGCATAAGAAACCGTATTAACCATAGAGGCATAAGAAACCGTATTAACCATAGAGACATAAGAAACCGTATTAACCACAGAGACATAAGAAACCGTATTAACCATAGAGACATAAGAAACTGTATTAACCATAGAGACATAAGAAACCATATTATTAACCACAGAGACATAAGAAACCGTATTAACCATAGAGACATAAGAAACCGTATTAACCACAGAGACATAAGAAACTGTATTAACCATAGAGACATAAGAAACCGTATTAACCATAGAGACATAAGAAACCGTATTAACCACAGAGACATAAGAAACTGTATTAACCATAGAGACATAAGAAACCGTATTAACCACAGAGACATAAGAAACTGTATTAACCATAGAGGCATAAGAAACCGTATTAACCACAGAGACATAAGAAACCGTATTAACCACAGAGGCATAAGAAACCGTATTATTAACCATAGAGACATAAGAAACTGTATTATTAACCATAGAGACATAAGATACCGTATTAACCATAGAGGCATAAGAAACTGTATTAACCATAGAGGCATAAGAAACCGTATTAACCATAGAGGCATAAGAAACCATATTATTAACCATAGAGACATAAGAAACTGTATTATTAACCATAGAGGCATAAGAAACCGTATTAACCACAGAGGCATAAGAAACCGTATTAACCACAGAGGCATAAGAAACCGTATTAACCATAGAGGCATAAGAAACCGTATTAACCATAGAGACATAAGAAACCGTATTAACCATAGAGGCATAAGAAACCGTATTAACCATAGAGGCATAAGAAACCGTATTAACCACAGAGGCATAAGAAACTGTATTAACCATAGAGACATAAGAAACCGTATTAACCATAGAGACATAAGAAACCGTATTAACCATAGAGACATAAGAAACCGTATTAACCATAGAGACATAAGAAACCGTATTAACCATAGAGACATAAGAAACCGTATTAACCATAGAGACATAAGAAACCGTATTAACCATAGAGGCATAAGAACTGTAGGGAAATGCCACACCACATAGAGCACAGGAACTAAACACCTTTTTCAGCACATTAGTGTCTGCCACAAATATGTTCAATGGTACTTCGAACGGACTAGTTTTGTAATACCATTTACTGTAAGAGTGGGTAAAGTAGAACGTGTCTTGAAGTTGAGCCATCAATCGTACATTGTTGCAATGTCATCATAGCAAAGTGTTTGTCTTGGCATAGCATGAGGCACTTGTTACGACCGTCAACAAAATGGCTGGAAGAACCACAGAAAATTATGTCTGGATGCTAGTATTTACAGTGGAATCTTGTGTGAGATCAGCTCAACTCTCCTCCCCCTTTCCTTTCTCTCTCCTCCTCCCCTCTCCTCCCCCCCCCCCTCTCCACTCCTCCACCCTCTCTCCTTTCCTCCCTCTCCTCTACTCCTTCCTCTCTCCTTTCCCCCTCTCTCCATTCCTCCTTCTCTCTTTTCCTCCCTCTCCTTTCCCTATCTCTCCACTCCCTCTCCCCTCCTCCCTTTCTCATTTCCCCCTCTCCTCTCCTCCTCCCTCTCTCCTTCCCCCCCTCTCCTCTCCTCGTCTCCTCCTCTTCTCCCTCTCCCCCCTTCGTAGATATGAGTCAAAAACAGATCGTATTACTGCAGGTGGCAATGGGAAGAACTCTGGCAGAAATGTCTTGACAACATAAATCACAGTAATTGCAAGCTATTGATCTGATCAATAACTAATGTGGAGGACGTTGGTGGCGACACCCCCTTTTTTGACTTTGCCCCATTTTTCTCGCTTTTATCTGACAACGAGAGGAGCGAGAGTTACTCATAACAGACACAGACACCACACACACGGACTGATGTTGACGTTTCAAAGTCTGGCTGGATTTCCAAGACACGCAGACGCATTCATGGAAAAAGTGAGGACATCAAAGTGGAAACTTAGAATCTGTTTTGACTGTATATATTGAAGTACTCGGTGGACCTGTGACACTGATGTTACTCCACTTGATAAGACAATGCCATTGTTCTTTCAAAGACTCAAAATCCATACTGTAAAACATTGGCATAAAGATAGAAGTGTTGGTATATGAAAGAAAAATATTTAATTTAGCCTAGGTTGTGATACATACAGTATAACTTGTGGCCTAGGACGTCTTGTGCCATATATATTATTATATCTGGTTTTGAAAACCCTCTTCATGTTCCCCCTCTGTCTATCTGGCTGTAGATGGTGTTGTTAACATGTAGCCACGGTAAATACCATAAGCACCAGGAGGATTTTGGGAGTGCTGAACTCTGCCACCCTTGGCCAATTGTGACATCACCTCCCACAGACAGATCCATCTCACCCTCCAGCGGTAGGGGGATGTGGGGGTGGAAGTGGGAGACGGGGGTGGGGCTCCAGGTTCCCCTGCCTGTCGGCCTGGCCAGGTGTGCTCCTACTATACCCCCACCTCCTCTGAATAATGGATCCTGAGGCAGGGTGAAAAATGGCATGGTCGACACTGGAAACGGGATAAGAGGAGCAGGCCTAGTGGAGGTGAGCCGTTCCCACACATCTCATGGTGCTGCTGACAGTCACCCCCCTAACATGGGGAATAGTATCCATCCACTAACATGTTCATGGGAATCCCGAATTGGCTTTGCAGTTGGTACTAAATACAATGTATCTTTCAAGAAAAGTAAAACATGATAGAAAGATAAAGAGAGAGACATATAATATTTTTTACGATCTACAAATGACCTTGACTTGGCAGTTGAAATAAGATGTATTCACCAATAAAAGACAAAGTGTCTTTGGTCTATATTGTTATTCAACCTACATTTTGGATCAGGAGATCTACACTACTCTCTAATGCAGTGATTCCCATGCTTTTCTGAACTGTGGCACACCTTGATGGGATAAACCATTCTGTGGCACACCTAAACTTATCCTAATAATTGATTTAGTTATAATGACCTCCATCCCATCTGATAAATACTGACAAACATTTTACATAGATGAAGTAGGGTTTATCTGAACTATTTTCATAGTTCCTTATGATGGTTACTTTGTGTGTACTGGGCCAGGCTCCATGAGGGGACTAAAGGGGTCTTAGCTCCCTCAGTTCAAACTTTAGCCCCTCAGTTTTAGTGTTATGTCCCTATATAAAAATGGCAAAACATTTAAAATGATTGAGTGACAGGTTGACGCAAATGTTTTTTTAAATCTCCACTGTGCTGTGTCAGCACGATGGACAGGGCACACTGCGATGTGTGTAGGGGGGATATGGAAGGCCACTGGCTGGTTAGGTATGACTCCCTTGGGTTTCTATAACAATTGGGAAAAAAGGCTTCTCTTCTCTCATCTCAATGGTAGGCTAAGTGAATAATGTATTTGTATTTATTATGGATCCCCATTAGCTGCTGCCAATGCAGCAGTTAATTTTGCTGGACCCCAGGAAGAGTAAGGCAGTTATACAATTTAAAAAACATTACAATACATTCACAACAGATTTCACAACACATTAAATGTGTGCCCTTAGGCCACTACTCTACAATACTACCGCATATCTACAACACAATATATATGTGTACATGTCTGTATAGTACGTATGTTATTGTGTGTGTGTATGCATGTGATAGGCCTCGGCCTGTAATATTCGATTTTGATTTAGAAGGGTGGGTTTAGAGTGTTATCAGCCTTAGCCTATTTAGTTAGCTTTAATCAGCTAATCTGCCACGATGGATATCAGAAATTGTCTTTGCCAAAATACCCAATAAAAGAAAATGAGAGCGATGAGCAGCAGCATCAAACCACTGATGCCGCCGCCCAACAGCGATGATGCTACCGAACTCCAGCTGTCTCAGCTGTCTCATTAGGGTGCAGAAATGTTATGCTCTTAGTGTAAGCTTTATTTAGCTAGGCAAGTCAGTTAAGAACACATTCTTATTTACAAGGACAGCCTACTCCTTCCTCGTGCCCTGCGGGGAGTCTTTAGCTAAATAGCCCAGTAATGTACTGCCGACCGTCACGTTCCAGCAAGTACCAGTCAAAAGTTTGTACACACCTACTCATTCCAGGATTTTTCTATATTTGTACTATTTTCTACATTGTAGAATAATAGTGAAGACATCACAACTATAAAATAACACAAATGGAATCAGATAAGAACAATTTCTTATTTACAAGGACAGCCTACTCTTTCCTCCCTGTCGAGGGATTGAACCCCGGTCTCCCGTCCGCACAACACAGGGATTCTTTAGCTAAATAGCCCAGTACCGTACTGCCGACTGTCACGTTGTACAGCACCATATTTTCCATTCCATTCTAACAGAAACCCAGAGGGTTTTTCATTTTTCATGGAATTGAAACACCATAATATTAATCAAATTAATTAAGCAAGTACCAGTCACAAGTTTGGACACACATACTCATTCCAGGATTTTTCTTTATTTTTACTATTTTCTACATTGTAGAATAATAGTGAAATAACACCGGTCTCCCACGTGCCCTGCATTCTGTAGTACAGAGATGGCCTGCTCTCCCTTATGTAAGGAATTAGCTACTTTCCCATGTTTGTCACGTTCCTGACCTATTTTCTGTTGTTTTGTATGTGTTAGTCGGTCAGGGCGTGAGTGTGGGTGGGCATTTCTATGTTTTGTGTTTCTATGTTTAGGTCTTGTAATCAGCCTTATATGGTTCTCAATCAGAGACAGGTGTTTGACGTTTTCCTCTGATTGAGAACCATATATAGGTTGGCTGTTCACACTGTTTGTTTGTGGGTGATTGTCTCCTGTGTCTTTCGTGTCTGTGTATGTGCACCACACGGGACTGTTTTGGCTGTTCATTTGTTTGATGTAGTCTGTTCCTGTCCGTGAGTTCTGCGTGTAGTTATGTAAGTTCCATGTTCAGGTTTCGTCTACGTCGTTTTCTTATTTTGTAATTTTCCAAGTGTTTTCGTGTTCGTGTTCGTCTTTCAATAAATTACATTATGTCATCATACCTCGCTGCGTATTGGTCCTCCGATCCTTCTCTCCTCTCCTCGTCTGAGGAGGAGGAAGATCTAGAACGCCGTTACAATGTTTGCTACAGTATGTATTGTAGACTGCATAGTAGCCTAATAAACAAATAAACACATTTCATTAATAAAATAATTATTAAAAAATACTCTTTCAAAGTGCAGATGTTGATCTAGTTATGGATCCATAATGAATTACTATGGGAATAAATATCACTGATTTACAGAAATATTGGAACAAAGTTTTCTAATGAAGGCAAAACATTTTAAATCCTCCAATCCTGTAGCCTACTCCCGACTGTCACGTTGTACAGCGCCATATTTTCCATTCCATCCTAACGGAAATCCTGAGGGTTTCATTTTTCGTTTTTCTCTGAATAGAAACACCATAGTATTAATCTTATTAATTATGCCAAAATTCTTAAAATCAATCTCATATGCTATGTTATTACAAAAAAGGTTTTAAATTCTCTGGTAATGCCAATACGGAATACTATAAAATGCTTCTCAAAGATGCCCTCTGGTGGTCAAACTAGCAATAACTTGCAGTAACATAAAAAGTGGCTAACAATTAAATGACCTGCCACAGAATGCTGTGGCAGCCCGCAAGGTATGCCGCAGTATGATGCGACTTTTAAAGGAGGAACTACTGTACACATATATTCTTTTGCGGTTTTCTTAGTAGATTGGTTTTAATTTCTGTAAATATAACTGTACATATTGAAAATGTGTATATAGTAGGCTGGCTTTGCTTAATTTATTAATTTGGTCGAATTTGATTCACAGCGGTCTATTGTGCCATATCACAATGTGCTGCTGAACTCATGCGAGTGGCATGATTTTCCATGTTTGAAGCTGTAGGCCTATTTATAATTTGGTCAAGACATGGCTGCATCTCTCTGTAGTAGGCTGTAGGTTATGTTTCTCCATCCGCCTTTTGTTTACTGCATTTGTTTACTGTTAATGTAACTAGCCTAAATATAGACTGTGTCATGCCTTTATCAATATGATACCTGGTACAGCTGGTTTGTTCTGTTAGCATACAATCCCATTCGCAGTTGTGTCAGTATTTTAAGCCAAACTGTTATTCAGTATTTTAGTTTGAATAACTAGGCTACTACTTTCAGCTTTTAGTTTGCGTTATTTTGGTAAGACAGCTGTGTGTACTGCTGTATTCACATAGGCTGTTTGTAATAGGTTAATTGCCCTATCTATCTTGTAGCCTATAATCATTACCAAAACAGCCTAGCTGTAGGGGCATGTTCATTGTGCTGATACAGCACAGCAGAGATAAGTTACAGATTTCAAAAGCACTCAATAAGTCTCTGCATTTTAACTTTATGCTTATTGTGGTATAGTGTGATTATATAAGAAGAATTCAATATAATTCTAATGCAAGAACACCCAAAACTGTAGCCCCCTCGCAGATTTCTGCCCCCTTAGTCACCATATCCTGGCGCCGGGTTTGTGTGAACCCCTTATAGAACTTCCCGCAATCTCCAATAGAAAGAAAATCCCAGGTATTGCAGGTAAAATAGGTCTTACATTTAAACAGAAAGGTCTAGAGACAAGCGGTTTTCTGCATTGTAAATTTGCAACCACAAATGGTACAAATGATAAAAATGGTACAAATGTAGCTCCAGCGCAGCGGATTTAAAACAAGGATACAGTAACCATGTGCCATTCAATGTATTATCTGAGCGGCACTGGTGCTCCCAAGTCAAAATCCCACGCTCATTCCACAGGTCACATTTATAAATGTGTAATAAAAAAAATCAATTGAAACATTTTATGGCATACCTGAGTGTTCCTCAAGGCACATCATTGTGGGTGCCGCACAGACTGGTTTAAAACTTCTCACGAGTCACAAACCCGGATCCGGGATCCCCCCATCAAAAAAGCTGACTAGCATAGCCTAGCCTAACGCGACAGGGATATCATATAATATAATTTTCATGAAATCACAAGTCCAAGACACCAAATGAAAGATACACATCTTGTGAATCCAGCCATCATTTCCGATTTTTTAAATGTTTTACAGCGAAAACACAATATGTATTTCTATTAGCTAACCACGATAGCAAATGACTCAACCGCATATTTTCACCATTTTTTTACCGCATAGGTAGCTATCACAAATTCGACCAAATAAAGATATAATTAGTCACTAACCAAGAAACAACTTCATCAGATGACAGTCTTATAACAGATTTATTGTATAGCATATGTTTTGTTCGAAAAATTTGCATATTTCAGGTATAAATCATAGTTTTACATTGCAGCCACCATCACAAATATCACCAAAGCAGCTAGAATAACTACAGAGACCAACGTGAAATACCTAAATACTCATCATAAAACATTTATGAAAAATACATGGTGTACAGCAAATGAAAGACAAACATCTTGTGAATCCAGACAATATTTCAGATTTTTTAAGTGTTTTACAGCGAAAACACAATATAGCATTATATTAGCTTACTACAATAGCCAAACACACAACCGCATTCATTCAACGCAAAGGTAGCGATAGCGAAAAAACCAGCAAAAGATATAAATTTACTCACTAACCTTCACAATCTTCATCAGATGACAGTTCTATTACATCATATTACACAATACATATATGGTTTGTTCGGAAATGTGCATATATCTAGAGCTGAAATCCGTGGTTATACATTGTGAAAACGTAGCAACTTTTTCCCAGAATGTCCGGATATATTTCTGACACTCACCTAATCTGACCAAATAACTTATCATAAACTTTACTAAAAAATACATGTTGGACAGCAAATGAAAGATACACTAGTTCTTAATGCAACCGCTGTGTCAGATTTTTTAAAACTTTAGTACGACATACAGCTTACGTTATAGCGAGACAGCGCCCAAAATCAGGGCGGAAAATATTACTAAACATTTTCAACAGAAATACGAAATAACATCATAAATGGTTCCTACTTTTGATGAGCTTCCATCAGAATGTTGTACAAGTTGTCCTTTGTCCAGAATAATCGTTGTTTGGTTGTAGAATGTCGTCTTCTCCTGACGAATTAGCAACCAAAGCTAGCCATGTGGCACAATGGTGCCCAACTTCACATAACGCACAGAAAAGAAAATGCCGAAAAACGCAATAAACTGATATAAACTGATATAACTCGGTTTAAAATAACTACTTTATGATGTTTTTAACACATATATCAAATAAAATCAGAGCCGGAGATATCTAACGTCTTTACCGAAAGCTTTTCAGAACGCAATCCAGGGTCCTTCCCGCGCCTTGCTGAACAAAGGAAACTTGGGGTCATGTCATTCCAAGAGCTCTCGTTTGACCTCAGATCAAGCTATACACCCCATTCCACCTCTCACTGCCTCGTGACATCTAGTGGAAGGCGTATGAAGTGCATGTAGATCCATAGATTTCAGGCAAATTAATAGGATGGCCCTGGAACAGAGCCTCGATTTCAGATTTTTCACTTCCTGTAAGGAAGTTTGCTGCAAAATGAGTTCTGTTTTACTCACAGATATAATTCAAACGGTTTTAGAAACTAGAGAGTGTTTTCTATCCAATAGTAATAATAATATGCATATTGTACGAGCAAGAATTGAGTACGAGGCAGTTTAATTTGGGAACGATTTTTTACAAAGTGAAAATAGCGCCCCCCTATTGACAAAAGGATTTATTAAAAACCACTGCTCTAATAGACTGGTTGTGACACGTATACTCCCTCTCCGGCCTCTAGGTCATCAGGCTGCTGATTATCCCACACACCTGTCACCATCGTCTCGCACACCAGCGCCTCATGACACTCACCTGGACTCCATAACCTCCTTGATTACCTTCCCTACATCTGTCCCTCCCCTTGGTTCTTTCCTCAGGTGTTATTGACTCTGTTATCATGTCGGTGCGTTTGTTTGTGTTTTGTGTTTTTTTCATTCGTTTATTCATTAAAACACTCCCTGAATTTGCCTCCCGACTCTCAGCACACATCGTTACAGGCTGCAGTTATTATCTAAAAGAAAATGAGGTTAAATGTTAGGACTAACATCAGAGGACATTCAGTCATCCCACCACACTAGTACCTTCTATTAATCACCAGCTAAACTGGTGCATAAAATACCAAATCATTCACTGAGGATAGAACAGATTATCCCCGGACATAAGCCTCGGAAAAATAAACATCTTTAATTCTTACCCCATTTCTATTTTCTTCAGCCTGGGTTGTGACTGGGTCGGCTGTGAGTTGACTGGGCCGGCTGTGAGTTGACTGGGTCCAGGCCTCACATGGTGTCCATTACGTTAAGTAAGAAAATGATGATGATTTAAGTCACATACTTCTCTTAAGCCCTTACTTCTCTTAATCTAGCAGGCAGACCGTGGTGCCTGTTTTTACTTTTGTATTTGCTTGTTTCTACTACTTCATAGTCTGGCCACCATGTATCAAACAGTCAGGGAACAGACAGGGAACAGAAAGGGAAGAGACAGGGAAGAGGCAGGGAACAGAGAGGGAAATGACAGGGGAACAGACAGGGAACAGAAAGGGAAGAGACAGGGAAGAGCCAGGGAAGAGACAGGGAAGTGACAGCGAACAGACAGGAAAGAGACAGGGAACAGACAGGGAACAGACAGGGAAGTGACATGGAACAGACAGGGAAGAGAGAGGGAAGAGACAGAGAACAGACAGGGAAGAGACATGAAGAAGACAGGGAAGAGACAGGGAACAGACAGGGAAGAGACAGGGAAGAGACAGGGAACAGACAGGGAAGAGACAGGGAAGTGACATGGAACAGACAGGGAACAGACAGGGAACAGACAGGGAACAGACAGGGAAGAGACAGGGAACAGACAGGGAAGAGACAGGGAAGTGACATGGAACAGACAGGGAACAGACAGGGAACAGACAGGGAAGAGACAGGGAAGTGACATGGAACAGACAGGGAACAGACAGGGAACAGACAGGGAAGAGACATGGAACAGACAAGGAACAGACAGGGAAGAGAGAGTGAAGAGACAGGGAAGAGACAGGGGAACAGACAGGGAACAGACAGGGAAGAGAGAGGGAAGAGACAGGGAAGAGAGAGGGAAGAGACAGGGAATAGAGATGGAAGAGAGAGGGAAGAGACAGGGAACAGACAGGGAAGAGACAGGGACCAGACAGGGAAGAGACAGGGAACAGACAGGGAAGAGACATGGAACAGACAGGGAACAGACAGGGAACAGACAGGGAAGTGACATGGAACAGACAGGGAACATACATGGAACAGACAGGGAAGTGACATGGAACAGACAGGGAACAGACAGGGAAGAGACAGGGAAGTGACATGGAACAGACAGGGAAGAGACAGGGAACAGACAGGGAAGAGACAGGGAACAGACAGGGAAGAGACAGGGAAGTGACATGGAACAGACAGGGAACAGACAGGGAACAGACAGACAGGGAAGAGACAGGGAAGTGACATGGAACAGACAGGGAACAGACAGGGAACAGACAGGGAAGTGACATGGAACAGACAAGGAACAGACAGGGATGAGAGAGTGAAGAGACAGGGAAGAGACAGGGGAACAGACAGGGAACAGACAGGGAAGAGAGAGGGAAGAGACAGGGAAGAGAGAGGGAAGAGACAGGGAATAGAGATGGAAGAGAGAGGGAAGAGACAGGGAACAGACAGGGAAGAGACAGGGAACAGACAGGGAAGAGACAGGGAAGAGACATGGAACAGACAGGGAACAGACATGGAACAGACAGGGAAGTGACATGGAACAGACAGGGAACAGACATGGAAGAGCCAGCGAACAGACAGGGAAGAGACAGGGAACAGACAGGGAAGTGCCGGGGAACAGACAGGGAACAGACAGGGAACAGACAGGGAAGAGACAGGGAAGAGAGGGAACAGCCAGGGAACAGACAAGGAAGAGACAGGGAAGAGCCAGGGAAGTGACATGGAACAGACAAGGAACAGACAGGGAACAGACAGGGAAGAGACAGGGAAGAGACAGGGAAGAGACAGGGAAGTCAGGGAACAGCCAGGGAACAGACAGGGAACGTCTTGGCTGGTTGTAAGTTGACTCTAAGACATCAGCAATTCACAGATCAAATCAAATCAAATTGTATTTCTCACATCCGCCAAATACAACAGGTGTAGACTTTACCGTGAAATGCTTGCTTACGAGCCCTTTCCTAACAATGTAGAGTTTAAAAATAAGAAAATGTGCAAATAGCAAAACAATAAATAACAATAATGAGGCTGTATACAAGGAGTACCAGTACTGAGTCAATGTGCAGAGGTACCAGGTAGTAATGAGGCTATATACAAGGAGTACCAGTACTGAGTCAATGTGCAGAGGTACCAGGTAGTAATGAGGCTATATACAAGGAGTACCAGTACTGAGTCAATGTGCAGAGGTACCAGGTAGTAATGAGGCTATATACAAGGAGTACCAGTACTGAGTCAATGTGCAGAGGTACCAGGTAGTAATGAGGCTGTATACAAGGAGTACCAGTACTGAGTCAATGTGCATGACATTCCCTTCCTAAGGCTGATTCAACAGAGCCTGTATTGGAGTATTCATATAGTATCTTATATATACAGTACATTTCCCCCGTTGGTCAAATAAAATTACAGAATGGCTTTGGGTATTGCACAAATTACACAGAGAATCCTCACATTTATTGATTCTCCCAGTTTTCAAAATAGGGCACACATATCGTATGATACAACCTTAAGTGCTGCTAAGGCACTTTTGATTGAATCCGATCCAAAGGAAATGAAATATGCTTGTGTAAGCCACACAGCCAAGACCCGGACAGTGGCTCATTGCTCCGTGCATTTCTGGGTGCACAATAGCATTCAAAGGACATCCATCCAACAACAGACAAATATAACTAAAACAATATCCGTCAAGTAAGAATATTTATTAGCATACGTAACTTTGTCTTTCTGTTCTTGTTAGCTTTACACAATCAAGTCCAGCTCCTTAGTTTAATCATTAAAACAACAAAATACTGATAGAGAATATTTGTTCAGGGCATGTACACAGTGTCAGGTGTCACTTTGAATTGTCTAGTAATTAAGTTTGGATGTATTGTTTAATCAAAGGGATTCTTAGTCGTTAGAGAGGAAGTCATGTAATACATTTGAACTCAGCAGAAGACAATGAATTCATCAACTCTGCTAACTGGCTAATGTCCGCTAACTGACTAATGTCCGCTAACTGACTAATGTCCGCTAACTGGCTAATGTCCGCTAACTGACTAATGTCCGCTAACTGGCTAATGTCCGCTAACTGGCTAATGTCCGCTAACTGGCTAATGTCCGCTAACTGACTAATATCCGCTAACTGACTAATATCCGCTAACTGACTAATGTCCGCTAACTGGCTAATGTCCGCTAACTGGCTAATGTCCACTAACTGACTAATGTCCGCTAACTGGCTAATGTCCACTAACTGGCTAATGTCCACTAACTGACTAATGTCCGCTAACTGGCTAATGTCCGCTAACTGGCTAATGTCCACTAACTGACTAATGTCCGCTAACTGGCTAATGTCCACTAACTGGCTAATGTCCGCTAACTGACTAATGTCCGGAATAACATTTAATAATTGAACGCTCCGGAACTTGATTATTAATGCAAATATTTCCTTTTTTTGCACACAGTTTTTTTCTTGTTTTGCATGTCTCTACCCTTGTGAATAATGTTATTTTATGGCTGAAATCAACATTTTTAGAAGGCCTTCCAATAGTTAATCAGCTTACATGGTAAGAAAACCTATAGCGGAGTGAGCTAAGCAGCAAAATATGTAATATAAACAAATGGTAAAACAATTAAGTTTCTGCAAAACCAGGACAAAAGCCAGTATACTCTTACAGAAATGTGAGATGCTGTTTTTACTGCAGTTAGTTACTGCAGTTAGTTTTGTTTGCTCTGTGTTGGAGTGTAATAGCCATTTGTTCATTGTGCCCTCTTGGTATTTTACACATGTTTTTTTTACAGTAAAACAACCACCAAGGTCAGGTTCCCCTATAAGGACTGCCAATGGTCCTCTGGTAGTCTTCGGGTTGTAGGAATTCCCCAACTGGAAGGTAATTGTTCAGCTGTTATTGCTTTTGAATTCCATGTATGAAATGGCATCACCTTCTGCTAATTATACGTATCGAGAACAAAATTATGTGTTTCAGTGTGTTCACATATTTTGTGAAAGGATCTAGTTTTTCCTAAATTAACATTTCACAACATTTTTCTACTGCATTTTAAGCCTGAGGGAAAAATATATCCACAATAGCAAATCTCATTTAATCTCAGATTCGCTGTGATCTTTAATCTGGGACTTTGTGTGATTCTCTTTTGGAGAAGACAAGGCTGCAGAATGACCACAGGACACAGTTATGTAGGGCTGGTTCTCTTCCCATTACATCTCACTAGATTCAGCATGACTGATACATTCTGTCACCCTTCTGTGCAAATCCTCACAATATCTGCTGTGTACACACTCACGGCATGCTGGGAAATTAATTTGTTCTGTCACCCCGTCCTCCTCAGCCCTTCCAGGGGGACAGAGTGGACACTGGGGAGGGACCCTAAAATCTGAACTAGGGTGATGTCCGTCAAGAGTGGTGCTCGGTAGAGACAATGGATGGGGGCGGGGTCAGCGTGGCATAAGGAACAAAACAAAAGGGCTGTCACACCCTGACCTTAGAGATCCTTTTAATTCTCTATTTGGTTACGTCAGGGTGTGACTAGGGTGGGCAATCTATGTTTTCGATTTATTTTTTGGCCTGGTATGGTTCCCAATCAGAGGCAGCTGTCTATCGTTGTCTCTGATTGGGGATCATATTTAGGCAGCCTTTTCCCACCTGTTGTTTGTGGGATCTTGTTTTTTTATAGTTGCCTTGAGCACTGCAATACTGCACGTTTGTTATATTCTTTGTTGTTTTGGTACTGTGCTGTTTAGCCCTAATAAACTTTACGTTTCGTTTGTATTTGATGTTTTGTCACAATTCCAAAAGTGGTGAGTGAAGGAGTCAGGCGCAGAGAGCAGGGTAGTTCAGAAAAGACGTGGATTTAATATTCCAAAAATCTCAGAGAGACGGTCACGCCACACAAACAAGGGTGCGTAAAGTCCCAGTCCAAAACAAACAGGACTAATCCGAATAGGAACAGACACCACAGGAATGAACAAAACACCACCAACAGAAAAACCAACTGGGTTTAAATAGCCCACAAACAAACTTAAACACAAAACAGGTGCAACAAATCAGACAAAACTAAATGAAACAGAAAAGGGGATCGGTGGCAGCTATTAGGCCGGAGACGACGACCGCCGAGCGCCGCCCGAACGGGAAGAGGCACCATCTTCGGCGGGATTCGTGACAGTTTTTTCGGTGTTCATTAAAACTTCTATTGGCTGGGGGCAGTATTGAGTAGCTTGGATGAATACGGTGCCTAGAGTAAACTGCCTGCTACTCAGGCCCATTAGTAGATTTGGATAGAAAACACTCTGAAGTTTCTAAAACTGTTTGAATGATGTCTGGGAGTATAACAGAACTCATATGGCAGGCAAAAACCTGCCAGGAAGTGGCAGGCAAAAATCCAGCCAGGAAGTGGGAAATCTGAGGTTTGTAGGTTTGCCTATCCAATATACAGTGTCTATGGGGTCATATTGCACTTCCTAAGGCTTCCACTAGATGTCAACAGTCTTTAGAACCTTGTTTGATGCTTCTACTGTGAGGGAGGGGGGAATGAGAGCTGAATGAGTCATGGGTCTGCCAGAGTGGCATGAGCTGATCATGCTCGCTCACGTCAGAGTTAGCTCTGTTCCATTGCATTTCTACAGACAAAGGAATTCTCCGGTTGAAACATTATTGAAGATTTATGATAAAAACATCCTAAAGATTGATTCTATACTTCGTTTGACATGTTTCTACGAACTGTAATATGATGTTTCGTCTGAACTTTTGCCTGTACTTGCCCGCGCGTCGTGAGTTTAGATTGTGTACTAAACGCGCAAACAAAAAGGAGGTATTTGGACATAAATGATGGACTTTATCGAACAAATCAAACATTTATTGTGGAACTGGGATTCCTGGGAGTATTCTGATGAAGATCATCAAAGGTAAGTGAATATTTATAATGCTATTTCTGACTTCTGTTGACTCCACAACATGGTGGATATCTGTATGGCTTGTTTTGTTGTCTGAGCGCAGTACTCAGATTATAGCATGGTGTGCTTTTTCCGTAAAGTTTTTTTTAAATCTGACACAGCGGTTGCATTAACTTCTCTGGGATATGTGGGATGCTAACGTCCCACTTGGCCAAAAGCCAGTAAAAATGCAGAGCGCCAAATTCAAATACATTACTATAAAAATCTAACTTTCATGAAATCACACATGAAAGACACCAAATTAAAGCTACACTTGTTGTGAATCCAGCCAACATGTCTGATTTCAAAAAGGATTTACGGCGAAAGCACACCTTGCGATTATGTTAGGTCAGTACATAGTCACAGAAAAACACAGCCATCTTTCCAGCCAAAGAGAGGAGTAACAAAAAGCAGAAAAAGAGATAAAATTATTCACTAACCTTTGATGATCTTCATCAGATAACACTCATAGAACTTCATGTTACACAATACATGTATGTTTTGTTCGGTAAAGGTCATATTATTTCAGCTTTATAGCGTGACTGAACTTTAAAGGCAATTTTCCTGCTGTTAGCGAACACTGCATTCACGGTAAACGCTGCACATGCTAAATAGAAAATTACCTTAACATTACTATTGCAGTATCTGTAACGCTTCAGCTTTACAGACGGAATAGAACGCTGAATGTCTGTTTGTTTTGGAGGGGTCTGTATTGTGTTTGGGGCGGGGGGGGGGGGGGGGGGGGGCGTCTTTTCGGATGTCAGGGCAGTATTCTGCTCAGTTGATCATCCTGCGACCAAGCATATGTCACCAGTCTAGCAGCGAACCGCTTTCTCCACATCGTTACTGCCATCTGTGACAGTACCCATGAGGGTCCTGCATGGTGCTTCGGATCAGCCAGTTTGGGGTCGGGGGTGGGGGGTGGGGTTGGTGGGGAGGACCACTACTGAGAGGGAGGGAGGGAGAGAGGGAGAGGGTGTGTGTGTGGGTGTCCAGAACAGTGGGAAGGGAGAGAGCCAGAGATGGGAGCTAGGAGTCACCCCCCCCCTTCACCCCCCCTCCTCCTCCTGCTCCACCCTTGGGTCAGAGCAGCCCCTCCAACCCTAGGAAAAAGGAAGTCTGGGGTGAACTCAAAACTCCAAGACACCAGTATGGGAAAGATTAGAGTCTGGGGGTAGCGAGACATCCACATCCAGCATGCAGATTCAGGAAATGCTGGAATAGGAGCAGGAAGACCAAATGGTCTATCAAACACACCCCTCGCTGACCTCCCATGAGTCGGGCTGGCCACGATGGAAGATCCAGGCCCTTTCTTCTTCTAATGATTTCCTCAGTAATCAGCACAGCGGAAGCGCTGGAGTCCAGGGTGATTATCTGGAAAGGATTCTTTAATCGCTTGGTTCTCATGGTTTGAAAAAAGAACGACAGAGAGAGAAAGAGAGAGAGAAGAGGGGGAAAGAGAAGAGGAAACAAGGCTGATAAAAAGGGGGGGGGGGGCAGCTAGTCTGAGAGGACTGGACTGCCCACTGCAAGCTGTCTGAAGTAACGGACATCATTTGTAACTCTCAGGGTAAAGTCAAGGTTTAGATCATGTGTCTGTTGATACGGGACATACAAAACAAGTCTACGCTCAAAATGTTTATCTGATCCATCCAATGACCACCTTGACCAAAGTCACCCACACAAGACGACGATGACGTACTGTTGCTCTGTTTGAGCTGTGCAGATTGTACTTTTACCTCCACACCTTATACTGTCTGTCCTCACAAAACGTAAAGAAATTACCCTTTTTGTTGGATTAGTCAGATAGAACAAATCCTATGTTTATAACGAAAGTTCTCCTTTATGAAGCACTAATCAACCCAGACAACAAGAAGGAAGTGATGTCATGACTGATGCTGAGGTCACACCATTAACCAAACCACAGGAATGAGTGGCCGGGTGAGTCAGACAATTCCCATAGGTTGTCTGTAACCCAGCCCACGAGAGCAGCACTGATACAGGTCACATTATACAGCATGACAGCAGTACCAAACAAGCATTGTGACAACCCTGAAATTATGATCTCACAA